>NW_007729233.1:233622-238428 GCF_000696425.1 Galeopterus variegatus | reverse complement strand
CCCCCCCCAGGAGCATCCTGGCGGTGGGAGGTGCTGTGGATCAGAGCCACTCATCCTTTATACTTAAGTCCATAACCCAGGACACCTGGGTGCACATGCACAATTGCACTAGAAGATAACAAGGAACACCTGAGTGCACGTTCCTATTTACATCAAATGCTGGGCAAGATTCTGAACATCTGAGGGGTCCTGACTATTTTCCTATATTTTCCCAGCGGGGGATGAGGTGACAGCTGGCTCCCTTCAGTTGCGAATTCGTAGCTGAGTTCTGGTCCCAAGATGTTGATGGGATCCTTCCCTCCTCCCAGCCGGATGGTGGAGGTCCAGCTCGCTACCTTGAAAGTTTTAAGACTTACCCCTCATTCTGTAGGCTTCCCCCACTGGGCATGGTCCACAGCATTGGTTTTATCCTTATTTGAATTTGGTTTGTCCTAGTTGATGGCCTTCGGGGACCATCAGCACTGCCTCTACGTACCTATAACCAACCCTTGGTCTCTTCTCTCACAAGCGCCTGGCAGGCTCTGGGTCGTGGGCAAGGTTCTTGGTGATGCTGACGGAGCCGAGGACTGTGAACCCCTGGCTTATGGTTTCTAGAATCCACGTCCCTTTGGGAGAGCTGGAGCCACACTTGCTCCCCTGCACCATGTCGCCATTTTCTGCTCCAGGCTGGAGTCCCTCTGCTTCAGACATCAGCTGCTCTTGAGCCTGCGTGAGCTCAGTCCCCTGGATGGCATTCATGTGGCCTGGGACGGGAGCTCATTTCCAGCCGCTCCTCCTATCTGCGCTTCCATCTTCCCTCCCTCCTGGCCACGTGTGTTCCACTGTGTGTAGATCAAGCGATAGGGTGGCTGCGAGTCAGCAGAGGCCCTTGGATCAGCTGTTTCCACTCTCAACACTGTTTGATGCCCATTGCGAAGCTAGGTGTTGGGCAGCACCCATTTCACAGGCCTGGCAGGGTGTGGGGCTTTGGGCAATGGTGCTGGCTTTCTCTCTGTGTGGAAAGTGGATGTACTGGCCCAGAGCACAGCCCCTTGGTCACCTCCACCTCCACGTCCAGGCCCCTCACTCACCACAGTCCCCAGCGATGTGTCGCTCTGGGTGATCCAGTGAACAAATCCACTGTCCTCTTAGAGTTCTTGGTGAGAGGCTGGGAGATCTCAGTTCTCTGTTTTTTGAAAGAAATCTGCCTTTCAAGAGGCGGTCAAGAGCGATGATAAAAGCCCAGGCTCTTGCCAGACTTCCTGAGTTTGAATCCTGTCTCCATCTCTCACTGGCTGAGTGATTTCAGTCAACCTTTCTGTGCCTCAGTTTCCTCCTCTGTATAACTGGGAGAATAACAGCACCCATTTCACAGGCCTGGCAGTGTGAATAGTGCCTGGCAGGTAAATTCCCGGTAAAGTTAATTATTATTCCTGAAGGCTAGGGCATAGGTCTGCCGATCTCCAGAACGGTCTCTTTTCCACCTGTCTTCCTTCCTTCTTCCCTTCTTTTCTTCCTCAGGCAACTATTGAATAGTGATGCTTTTGTACTTTCTCCTTGCTGCCAGCCGGGGATCGTGGGGCAAAGGGCACCAGATCTCTGTCCTCGTGCATTCACAGACCCATCATGGTGGTGGCCAGAGAGGAGTAGGTGATGTGTCTGGGGCAAGGGGGCTCACTGAGGCAGGTGGCTAAGGGCTGTGGATACTAGGAATGCAAAGGTGACTTCTGACTGCATCGTTTATGGAAAGCTCCATGAAGTGAGTAGATTTGATTCTGACCTTAAGGGATTGATTAGGTCAAGGTGGGTGGGGAGGTGACAAATGATCACAGGCAGAGAGAATAGGAGGTGGAGATCCGTGGTGGGTGTTGAGGACAGTTACCCTGGTTGTGGTGACACAAGACACAAAGGCTGGCGGGCAGCTTGGGATCAGATCTGAGGACCTTGGCTACCAGGTTAAAGATGTGGCTCTGATCCCCCACTCTTTGGGGAGTCCTGGAGGCTTTTGAGCAGAGAGGTGACAGGACCATAGTGGGGATCTGAGAAGACAAATCTGGTGCTGTGGGGAGGATAGAGGTGGGCTGGAGGGGAGTTTGATCCAGGGCCTCCAGCTCTGGAAGAGTTGTCCAGGGGTTGGTGGAAAAGAACCCCACCCTGGCCACTTCCAGGCCCCCCAGGGGGCTCCTGTCTTTCCACCTGTGTGTGGGAGCAGGGTTGAAGCCATTCTGCCAGTGGAAGGGAAGCCAGATGGCAGGCTGGGGGTGTATGTGGGGGCTTTGGGCAATGGTGCTGGCTGAAGGGCCAATGGGAGAGTTTGCCCTGTGGGCTGGGTCTGCAGGCCAACAAGGGACAATTCCTGCTGGGCCCGGGAGTGTCTCCTCCTAACTTCTTGTTTTGGGGATGTGCAGATGTACCGGGTTTTCATGGCACCTGTGTCTGTGTGTATTTGTGCATGTCTGCAAACCTGTGAGTGTGCACATGGGTTCGATTTTTGCTCCTGTACAAGAGCCTGTGTCAATACATGTAATAATAGTAACAAACACTTAGGATTATGTGCTGGGTAATGTTCTATGTACTTCTATACTGACTGACTCATTTAATCCTCACAACAACCCATGATGAGGAAACTCAAGCCCAAGGTCACGGGGCAGTGAGTAGCAGAGTTGGGATCTGAACCAGGCAGTTGGCCTTCGTAGGTTTTGCTTTTCACTGGAAGACTCTGTTGTCTCTCAGTTGTAAGCATGTTCGTGTGTGGATGTGTTTTTGCACATGTATGCAGATCAAAGAGATCCAGTGGGGATGGGGGAGAGAGGAGGTGTAGGAACGCTTGTTAGGGAACAGATCCTAAGGAAACAGAGGCACAGAGAAGTTAAGTAACTCCTCAAGGTCACGGTGAATGGCTCAGCTGGTTCACAGACCCTGGTAGTCTCACTCCAGATTATTTCCCAATTTCCTGTTTGCACCTGACCCTTAGGGGTGGGCTGGCTCCATGCAGCTCTCCACTGCTGACAGGTCAGGGGCTGGCTGAGCAGGCTGTAAAGGGCAGGATTTCTCATGGACCCACTCCTGTCTTCCATAGCTTTTCAGAAAGAGGGACCTCACCCCCAGCCTTCCTGGGGTTCACATGTCTCTGGGTGAGGAGCCCAGGACAAGCACTGGAAGTGAGCTGCCTTTCAGGTTAAGAGAGGAGCTGTCACCAGCCCATGCCCGACTCATTAGCCTGGCCCTCCACCTTGTTTTCATTACACTGAGACAAGAGAATTTTCTTTAGAAAATCCGCACCAGAGTGGGTGAAATTGGGGCCAGTACAAGTTGCAAGAGGATTCCATTCAGATTTCTCTTGCCAAAGGAAACCTTTCATGACTTTTAACCTTGCCTATTTGCAGCCAACATTACTGGTGTTTATGCATATTGGATTTCTCCTTCCAGGACACATGGAAGACCACGCTTTTCAGCCCTGTGGAGTTAGATGGGGCCACACGATAGTTCCAGCCAATGAACTATGAGTGGAGGTGATGTGTGTTACTTCTGAGTCACGGCATTTAAGTACCTGGGTGCTCACTCTCTCAACTCTGGGGCAACCTTGGAGGTCCCATGTTCCAAATGGTACAGCTATGAGATTGCAGGTCTCTGTCAGCATGGGTCTCTGAATTTCACTATGTGAGGCACACACCCTCCTTCTCCTGAACCAGGTTAAGTCTGCAATGCAGGCTAAAAATAAATCTTTATTGTGTCATGCCACTGAGATTTTGGGTTAATTTGTTACTGCAGCTTGGCCTGGACTTTCCTGACTAATACACTATTTCTGATTTATTTTGCATATCTTCAATACTAGTGGCCCACATCACATTTGCCACCAGTGGCAGTGTAAATTGGTACAACCTTTCTGGGAGACAATTTGGCAGTATGTATATTCAAAAAGCCCTAAAGAAGTATATTGTCTTTGACTCAGAAATTTCACTTCTAGGAATTTATCCTAAGGAAATAATTGGACAAGTTCAAAAAGTTGTATGGATAAGGGGCATATTCATCACATAAAATGGTAAGAAGTTAGATCAGCCTAACTATTCTGCAACAGCAAATTGGCTAAATAAATTGTGATTCAGCTCTACAATGGAATACTAGCTGCCGCCAGTGGTACATATTTATTGACACAGAAAGAGACTCACACTCTATTGCAGTGCAGTGTATGCATAATTGTAGCCCATCTTTGTTAAAAACAGTATATTTGCATGAAGACAGTCTAGATGATAGTCGGCAAACACTTAACAATGGGAACTTCTGGGTGTGGAATCTCGGGTGATTTTACATTTATTGTTTTTATTTTGCCTCTCTCTATTTAAAATATTTTCTTCAGTCATTTTGTACTAAAATATTCCTTTAGAGGCTTTTGTATAATTAAAAATTAAATGGGAGGAGAAAATGGCTGTGAGATATTGGACAAGTAAACCTGTGAGAGTCATAGTTTCCTTATCTGTGGAATGGGCATCGTGATACCCATTTCACTAGCTGGTTGTGAGGATTCATTGAGATCACCTGTTACGAAGCACCTGGCCCCTGCTAGATGCTCAAACCCCACAGCCATTGTTGTCAGTTTTCAGTGAACTAATGAACCTTAGAGGTGGGTTGGTTCATTAATTAATCCACCCATCTATCCATTCATTCAATCAGCATGTCTTAAAGACTAGGTACTGGATAAAGATAACAATGACCAGGTACTGGATAAAGATAACAATGATCACAAGAATAGGTAACACCAAGGTCAAGGGTTTGGATCTCCTTACTGGCCAACTGCCAAAAAAAAAAAAAAAAAAAGAATAGCAAATA
>NW_007729233.1:229659-232845 GCF_000696425.1 Galeopterus variegatus | reverse complement strand
GGGTTTGGATCTCCTTACTGGCCAACTGCCAAAAAAAAAAAAAAAAAGAATAGCAAATACTTATATGGCACTTAGTGGTGCCAGGCACAACTGTGAGCACTTTAATCTACACAATAACCCTATGAGGGGGTACTATTCTTAGCCCTGTTTTATAAATTATGAAACTGGGGCACAGAGAAGCCAAGTGACCTGCCTGAAGTCACAGAGATAGGAGGAGGCAGAGCCAGGCAGTCCATACTCTTAGCCGCTGGGCTGTACCACCTGAGGAAGAGCAGAGGTGGGGTCTGCTCCTCTTCTGGGTCCCAGCTCTCTCCCAAGCCAGGAACAGCAGGGCTCAGGTGGGAGGGGTCCGGCTGGGCTGGAGATCTCAGAGCGAATCCAGCCGCTAGGGAGGAGATTAGCAGGTGAGTAGGGGATTTCTCTGAGTATTATCATGAAGCCCCTGGCTGAGCTGAGGGATGCAGGATTGACTGTGTTAGGGCAGGATGCAGCCTCCAACCCTGCCCCTTCCTGTTCTCTGAACCCAGGCCTGGCTCACAGGAGACTAGGGTTCTGGGTGGAGGGGGCTGGTGTTGGTGGTGGGGGCAAATAGTGGCAATGATGGCCCAAATGTACTGTGCTCAGATGGGCCGGGTGCTGGGCAAAGCAGCTCCGTGCATTATTCCATTTAATCCTTATGACACATCTGTGAAGTAGATGCTGTTTTATAGAACAGGACACTGAGACTCAGGGTGATGAAGTGACAGACCCATGGTCTCCCAGCTCGTACGTGGCAAGCCTAGATTCAAACTAAGGTCTACTCTGCTAAACATCCCTTGGGGTCGGAGCCCTTCAGTCTCTCGTCTGCCCTCACAGGGGTCCTGGAGACACCTGGGAGCTGGGAGATTTCCTGTTTCAGGCACACCCTTGGTGGCTATTGCTGCCCCTGCAGCTGCCATGGGGTTGCTGGCCCCAGTACGGAACACAGTGACATCAGGACAGAAGCAGGAGAGGAATTGGAGACCTGCAGGGCCAAATGGGAACTCGGATGGGAATAGCCAGGGGAAGAAGGAGAGCTCCCTGGGGCTCCCCAGGAGCAGGCTGGGAGGGGACAGAATAAAGGATGGCCCGTCCCTTGGGCTGCTTCCATGCTTGGAGTAGCACTGTGTCATTTCCTGCCATCCTCATTGCAATGCTGGGAGGACCAGACCATCGCCCCCATTTTACAGAAGAGGAAATGGAAGCTGGGGATGGGCGATGGGACTTGCCCAGGGTCCTACAGTGAGATGGCGCTGGTACTTGAGTCCAGGCCTGTTGACTCTGAAGCCGGGGTACTTTTGTCTGCACCAGCTGCCTCTCCCACGACACCCTGAAGGCAAGTCCCGAAGGAGTAGCTCCTGTTTCACCACAGGGCGGAGCTCGAGGTGAGGCTGGGGGTGGCGTGGAGGGACAGTGGTCGTTCGCAGTGCCTGGGGGCCGGGGACTCTTCCGGGGCTGGGGAACATTTAAAGGAACATTCCTAGGGCTCTCCATAGTTCCAGTCACTGGTTGTGGCCTGAGCCCCAGGGGCTCATCCCGGCCCCAGCAGGGGGTGGGGCTTCTGGTGCTTCTGGGACCTGCAGGCCTGTCTGACCTTCCATCCAGGTTTGGATGCGTGTTTTACTGCGGGCAGGCGGCCCACTCAGAGTTGCATCACGATTGGCACATTCCTCTCATTAAACAAACGAGTGATGATTAATCACGTTGTAAGAAACATCCCTGGAGAGACACTGCCGTGTGTATCTTCTCTCGGTCACAGCAGAACCTCTGAAAAGAACGCGCGTCCTCTGTGCCACCCGTCCTTCCTCCCCTTCGCTCTTGAGCCCCCTCCAGTCACTCTTTGCCCCACCAGTTCACTGAATTATCCACTGCCAGTTCAGGGATCAGTTCTCGGTCCTGGGTGGCATTTGAGAGCTGATCGTTCTCTCCTCCTTGAAACCCTCCCTTCCTCACCTTCCCCGGTCCTCCTTCCACATCACTGGCCGCCCCTTCTGTCTCTGGGGGCCCCTCCAGCCCCCAGAACTCAGCCCTCAGACTCTTGTCTTTCGAGGGTTTGTGTGTGTGTTTTCCTGGCTGCAGGGGCTGGATCAAGTGCCAGTTCATCCTGATAGATAAATTATTCCTACAGCCCCCAGGACTCAGCCCTCAGACTCTTGTCTTTTGAGGGTTTGTGTATTTGTTTTCCTGGCTGCAGGGGCTGGATCAAGTGCCAGTTCATCCTGATAGATAAATTATTCCTGACTCATTTCCCTCATTAAAAAAACATGGAATGATTAATTCCATTTTTAAAAAAAATCCTGGACAGCCACTGCCCTCACTCGCTAAGAGTTCTTCCTCTTCCATGACTTAATTTTTTTGAAACAATTTTTAAAAATTGAGGTATAATTCACATACAATAAGCTGCACGTATGCACAATTATGGAAAATTTTGGCACACATATAAACACCCTTAAAACCGTCATCACAATCAAGACAGTGAACATATCTATCACCTCTTGCCCCCTTGTGATTCCTCCTTCCCACATGTCTGCTCAGCCTACCCTCATGTAACCATTGATCTGCTTCCTGACATTATAGATAAGCTGGGGTTTCCTGGAATTTTACGTAAGTGAAATCGTTCAGTATGCACTCTTTTTTTTGTCTGACTTTTTAACTCAGTATATTTATCCTGACATTCATCCATGTGATTGCCTGTCTCATAGTTCCTTCTTTTTATTGCTGGGTACTGTTCTGTTGTGTGTGCATACTATAGTTTGTGGATCTGGTCACCCATTGATGGACATTTGGCTATTAAGAGAAATCTGCCATGAGCATTTGTGTGAAAGTCTTTGAATGGACATAATGTTTTCTTTTCTCTTGAGTAAATATCTACATTAGGTGTATGTTTAGCTTTTAAAAATATTGCCAGACTATTTTCAAAAGAGCTTGTTCCATGCTACCTTTTCCACCAGCAGTGTATGAGAATTCCAGTTGCTCCGTATTCTTGACAACACTTGATATAGTCAGTCTTTCAAGTTTTAGCCATTCTTATAGGTATGTAGTGGTACCTCATGGTGATTTTAACTTGTAGTTCCTGAATAAGCAACAATGTAGAACATCTTTTATGTGCTTATTTGCCATCTGTATCCCTTCTTTGGTGAGTGTCTAATATTTTGCCCATTTTCTAAT
>NW_007729233.1:227085-228403 GCF_000696425.1 Galeopterus variegatus | reverse complement strand
TCAGGTAGTGTTAGTCATCCAACTTTATTCTTCTTTTTAAAAGTTGTTTTTACACTTCCAGTCCTTTGCATTTCCATAAAAATTTTAGAATCAGTTTTTCAATTTCTCAAAAAAATCCTGCTGGGATTTTGATTGCTATTATGTTGAATCTATAGGTCAGTCTGGGGAGAGTTGCGATCTTAACAATATTGAGTCCTCCAACCCATGAACAAGATATATCTATTTATTTAGGACCTCTTTAATTTCTGTCAGCAATGTTTTGTATTTTCAAGGTACAAGTCTTGCACATCTTTTATCAAATATATCCTTAAGTATTCAATAATTTTTGATATTATTGTAAATGGTATTAATTTTTGAATTTAAATTTCCAATTTTTTTTTTTTTTTTAAGTGGTTTTAATTTTTTAATTTAAATTTCCAATTTTTTTTTTTTTTTTTTTTTTTTTGCAGCTGGCTGGTATAGGGATCCGTACCCTTGACCTTGGTGTTGTAACACCATGCTCTAACCAGCTGAGCTAACTGGCCAGCTCTCAACTTCCAAATGTTAGTTGCTAGTATATAAAAATATATTTTTGTGTATTTTTCTTTTATTCTGTAACTTTGCTACACATACTTGTTATTGTTAGTAGCTTTTTTTTGTAGATTCTGTTGGTTTTTTTACATACAGAATCTTATCATCTGTGACTAAAAGCAACTTTACCTCTTTTTTAAACATCTGAGTGTTTTTCTTTAAACCTTTTTTTGTTTGCTTTGTTTTGTTTTATTGCACTGGCTAGAATTTCTAGTACAATGTTGACTTGAAGAGATGAGATTGGACATACTCACCTTGTTTCCAGTCTTAGGGAGAAAGTATTCAGTCTTTCATCATTAAGTATGATAGCACTATAAGTTTTTTGTAGATGCCTTTATCAGGCTAAGGAAGTTCCCTTCTATTCCTAGTTTTCTCAGTTTTTAAAAAATATTATAAATAAAAATTAGATTGTGTGAAATTCTTTTTCTGCATCTGTTGATATGATCATATGTTTCTCCTTTTCTGAGTGTGTGGTAGGCAGAATAATGACCACCAAAGAGGTCCTTATCTTTGAAAGCTGTGAAACTTACATGGCAAAAAGGACTTTGCAGATGTGACTAAGTTAAGGATCTTGAGATGGAGAGAGTATCCTAGATTATCCAGGAGGGCTCAGTTTAATCACAAGGGTGCTTAACAGATGGAAGAGGAAGGCAAAAGAGTCAGCGAAGGAGATGTGATGACAGAAACAAGGGGGGGAGAGAGAGAGAGAGAGAGAGAGAGAGAGAGAGAGAGAGAGAGAGAGAGAGAG
>NW_007729233.1:222148-226573 GCF_000696425.1 Galeopterus variegatus | reverse complement strand
GAGAGAGAGAGAGAGAGAGAGAGAGAGAGAGAGAGATTTGAAGGTGTTATGCTGTTAGTTTGAAGATGGAGAGGGGGCCATGACCCAAGGAATGCAGACAGCTTCTAAAGTTGGAAAAGGCAAGGAAATATATTCACACTAGAGCCTTCAGAATTAATGCAATCCTGTGTCACCTTGATTTGAAACCCATTTGGACTTCTGATTTCCAGAACAGTAAGAGAAAAATTTTGTGTTGTTTAAGCCACTGTTTGTGGTAATTTGTTATTAACAAAAGAAAATTAATGCTTTCTATTAATTCATTGAATTACATTGATTCATTTTTCAATGTTGAGCCAATTTTGTATTCTGGGATAAACTCCCTTGGTCTATTTTATATATCCTTGGATGTGGTTTGCTAAAATTTTGTTTAGGATTTTGCGTCTATGTTCAAGAGGTATATTGGTCTGTAGTTTTCTGTTCTTGTAATGTCTTTGTTTGGTTTTGGTCATTAGAGTAATGCTGGCCTCACAGAATGAGTTGGAAAGTATTCTGTCCTCTTCAATTTTCTGGAAGAGTTTGTGTTGAATTGGTGTTATGGCTAAAAACCAAAGTATTTTTCCTACTCTCACATGCCACTCAACATAACACTTCTGACACCAGATTCGTGTCTGACACCAAGAAGTTTTCCAGTAGACACCAGCTGGGTGTCCTCTACTTCAATTCAATTCTGACATTATCTACCTGAGATAGCATTAGATCCCACAGGTTAAGGGCTCAGTCCCACAAGACTGCCTCTCATCTCACTTCAGATGCCAATTGCAAGCCCCAGGTTGTAACCTGTGCTTCTGACTACCCAAGCTTTCCCATAATCTCCTCCTCAGGTTTGATTAATCTGTGGCTCACAGAATTCAGGGAAACACTTTACTTATATTTACCAACTTATTATAAAGGATATTACGAAGAATACAGATGAACAGCCAGATCAAGGAGATGCAGAGAGCAAGGTATGTGGGCAAGAACTTGGAGCTTCCGTGCCCTCTCTGGGTGCACCACCTCCAGGTACCTCCATGTGTTCAATAATCTGGAAGCTTATTCCAATACTGTCCTTTTGGGTTTTTATAAAGGCTTCATGATATAGGCATGGTTGATTAAATTATTGGCTGTTGGTGATGAATTCATCCTTTAGCTCGTCTCTTTTCCCTGTAGGTTGGGGAGTGGGGCTGAAAGTCCCAACCCTTTAATCATGGTCTTTCTGGTGACCAGCCCCCATCCTGAAGCTATCTAGGGGCTGCCAGCCACTGGTCATCTCATTGGAATATGCTATGGTCTGATTGTTGGTGTTCTTTCAAAATTAATGTGTTGAAACCTAGCCCCCAAAGATAATGGCATTAAGAGGTAGGGCCTTTTGGAATGTGATTAAGTCATGAGGACTCTTTCCTCAATGAGTGGATTAGTGCCCTTATAAAAGAAGTTGAAGGGAGCTGCCTGGCCCCTTCCACCCCTTCCTGCATGTAAAGATGCAGCAACAAGACACCATCTATGGAGCACAGAGTGAGACCTTATCAGACACTGAATCTGCTGGCATCTTGATCTTGGACTTCCCTGCCTCCAGAACTGTGAGAAATAAACTTCTTTCACCTTTAAATTACCCAGTGTATTAGTCTGTATCTGTTGCATATAACAAAATACTTGGAACTGGGTGATTTATAAGAAAACAAATTTTACTGCTTACAGTTTTGGAAGCTGAGAAGTCCACAGTCCAGGGAACACATCTGGTGAGGCGATGACAGCAGTGCGGGGGTCTCACATGGCAGAAAGTGGTGGAGCACAGAGAGAGAGAGATTTGCCCTTTTCTCCCTTTTTTGTTCTCTCTGGGCCCCCAGTGAATTGGATGGTTCCTGCCCATATTGAGGGTGATCTTTCCCAACACAGTCCACTCAAGCTCCCATGCTAATCTCTTCTGGAAGCACCCTCATGGACACACCTAAAAAGATAGCTTTACCAGCTTTCTCAGCATTCCTTAATATAATCAAGATGTCAACTGGATTTAAATTTCACACCCAGTTTAAAGCATTTTGTTTTGGAAGACTGAATGGATTGAGACAGTACACAAAAGACACTCGTCATTCCTGAGATTCCAAGGGTTTTAGGAGCTGTGTGCCAGGAAACGGGATGAAAACCAAATGCATATCTCATAATATCACAGTTTTCTTAAATGTTTGTTAAAATTCCCCAGTAAAGTCATCTGGTTCTGAATTTATCTTTGTGGGAAGGTTGTAACTACAAATTTAACTTATTTAATTATTGTTTCCTTATTCCTTGTAATGCCTGTAGAATCTGTAGTGATATACTTTCTCTCATTACTAATATTGGTAATGTGTGTCTTCTCTCTTTTTCCTGTTTAGTCTAGCTAGAGGTTTATCAATTTTATTGATTTCTTCAAAGAGTCTGCTTTTGTCTTTATTGATTTCCTGTATTATTTTTTTATTTTCTATTTCATTAATTTCTGCTCTAATCTTTATTATTTAATTTCTTCTGCTTACTTTGAGTTTAATTTACTCTTTTTTCTAGTTTCTTAAGGTGGAAGCTGAAGTCATTGATTTGAGACTGTTCTTCATTTCTAATATTGATATTTATTGCTAGAAATATCTTCCTAAGTGCTGTTATAGTGGCATGCTGCTAGTTTTGTGTTTTCATTTTGTGTTGTGTTTTCATTTTAATTCAGTTCAAAATACTTTAAAATTTTCCTTTTGATTTTTATTTGACTCACAGGTTATTAAAAGTGTATTATTTAGTTTCCAAGTATTTGGTGATTTCCACATATCCCTGTTATTGGTTTCTAATTTAATTCTATTGTGGTTAGAGAGTATTATATGTATAACTTGAATTATTTTAAATTTATTTAAACCTTTTTTTTTTGGCTCAGAATATGATTGATCTTTTAAAATATTCCATGCATACTTGAAAATAATGTGTATTCTGATGTTGTTGAGTGGAGTGTAATAAAAATGTCAATTAGGCCAAGTAGTTTTATAGTGGTGTTCAAATCTTCCAAGTCCTTAGTGATTTTCTGTCTGCTTGTTTTATCAATTGCTGTGAGAGTAGTATTAAAATCTCCAACTGTAATCGTGGATTTGTCTATTTCTCCTTGCAGTTCTATTCATTTTTGCATTCATGTATCTCGAAGCCTCTTAATTATAGGCATAAACATTTTGAATTGTTATGTTCTCTTGGTTAATTGACCCCTTGATTATTATAAATGAATGTCTTTATCTGTAGTAATATTTTTAAAATCTGAAATCTATTTTGTCTGATATTATTTTATTTAGTGTTAGCAGGGCATACATTTTTACATGCTTTTATTTTTAAGCTATTTGTGCCTTCATATTTAATATATGTCTAAAACAGCATGTAGTTGGATCTTGATTTTTTTGAATCCAATCTAACAGTCTCTGCCTTTTAACTAGGGTGCTTGGGTCATTTACATTTAATGTAATTATGGATATGGTTAGGCTTGGTCTATCATCTTGTTCTTTGTTTTATATTTGTCCCATTCCTTTTTTCATCTTTTTCTGTCTTCTTTTGGATTAAATGAGTATTTTTTGTTTTCCAACTTATCTCCGTTGTTGGCTTATTAGCTATAACTTTAAATTTTGTTGTTTTAGTGGTTATTTTAGGTCTTATAGTATGCAACTTTAACTTATCACAGTCTACTTTCAAATGTTATTATATCACTTCAGGTATAGTATAAGAATCTTACAGTAGTAAACTTCTATTTCACTTCTCTCAGCCATTATTCTATTGTTAGATATTTTACACATACACACATACACCTACCTGGCCCATATGTATATTATAAACCCCACAATATACATCGTTATTGCTTAAATAGTCAACTGTCTTTTAAAGTGGTTGAAATAATAACATAACACATATTTACTCATGTAGTTACCACTTCTGCTGCTTCTCATTCCTTGGATCCATATTTCCATCTGGTATAATTTTGCTCTGTCTGAAAGACTTCCTTTACCATTTCTTGTAGTAAAAGTATGTTGGCGATGAATTGTTTAAGCTTTTGTATCTCTGAAATAATCCTTATTTTGTTTTTGTTTTTGAAAGATATTTTTTCTGGGTTTGGAATAACAGACTGACCTCCCACCTTCCTTTGGGTACTCCAATCACACATACAAATATATTAGGTTGCTTAAAGTTGTCCTACCGATCATGGATAACCCCTTTTAAAAAAATTCTGTTTTGGGGACGGCCCGGTGGCGCACTGCTACAGTGCGCCGCTTGGGAGCGCGGTGGCGCTCCCGCCGAGGGTTCGGATCCCACATACAGACCGGCTGCTCACTGGCTGAGCGAGGTGCGGGCGCAACACCGAGGGTTGCGATCCCGTTGCCGGTCCCGGTCCGGTACGGGCACGACACTGAGGGTTGCGATCCC
>NW_007729233.1:194554-221190 GCF_000696425.1 Galeopterus variegatus | reverse complement strand
AGGGTTGCGATCCCGTTGCCGGTCCCGGTCCGGTACGGGCACGACACTGAGGGTTGCGATCCGTTGCCGGTCACGAAAAAAGACAAAAAAAAAAGGAGAAAAAAAAAAATTCTGTTTTTGTCTCTGTGTTTCATTTTGGGTTAGTTTCTAGTGCTATGTCTTTGTCTTAGTCCACTTTCTGCTGCTATAATAGAATACTGGAGACTGGGTAACTTATAAAGAAAAGAGATTTATTTGGCTCACAGTTCTGGAGCCTGGGAAGTCCAAGAGCATGTTGCTGGCATTTGGCAAGGGCCTTCTTGCTGTGTTAATCCATAGTAGAAGGGCAAAAGAGTGTGTGCAAGAGAGAGTTCACTTTTAGAACAACTCGCTCCAACAATAAGTAATGTACTCTTGCAATAACTAATCCACCCCCTCAATAACAGTATTATTCCATTAACCAGGGCAGAGCTCTCATGATCTAATCACCTCTTAAAAAGTTTCACCTCTTTTTTTTTTTTTTAAATGATGACCAGTAAGGGGATCTTAACCCTTGACTTGGTGTTGTCAGCACAACGCTCTCCCGGGTGAGCTAACCAGCTATCCCTACATAGGGATCCTAACCCATGACCTTGGTGTTGTCAGCACCACACTCTCCCAAGTGAGCCATGGGCCGGCCCTAAAAAGTCCCACCTCTTAAAACTGTTACAGTGGCATTTAAATTTCAACATGAGTTTTGGAGGGGGCATTCCAACCATAGCAGTCTTCAAGTTCACTAATCTTTTTTCTGCAATGTCTAATCTGCCATTAATCCCATCCAGGGTATTTTTCACTTCAGATTGTGGTTTTCATCTTTATAAATTTGATTTGTGTCTTTTTTAATATCTTAAGTGTTTCCACTGAACTATTTGAGCGTATGGGATACAGTTATAATAACTGTTTTAATGTCCTTGTCTGCTAATTCTAACATCTGTGTGGGTTCTGGGTCAGTTTCAACTAATTGATTTTTCTCTTCATTATGTGAATCATATTTTCCTGCTTCTTTGCATGAGTGGTGATCTTTGATTAGAGCCAGACATTGTGATTTTTACCTTTGTGAGTATTTTTGCACTGCTTTGGGTACTCCGATTAATACACACATTAGGTATTTTTATATTCCTGGTTATTTTTGTATTCCTGCAAATATTCTGAACTTTGTTCTGGAATGCAATTAATTTATTTTCAGGAAGAGTTTGATCCTTTTAAGTATTGCTTTTAAGATTTGTTAGGTGGGACCAGAGTAGCATCAAATCTAGGGCTAATTATTCCTTACTGTTGAGACAAGACTCTAGTGAGTATTCTAAACAGTGCTGTGTGAATTAGGTTTTCTAGCCCTTATGAGAACAGACATTATTCCAGGCTCTGTGTGACTGCTGGGCATTATTCCCTCTGGTACCATTTGGTGGTTATTTGCCCAGCCTCGGGTGGGTACTGATCAGTGCTCTGATGAATACTTGTGGGGAGCCCTCTGCAGGTTGCCAGGGTTTTCTCTCTCTATGTAGGTCTCTTCTCTTGAGGGCGCTGTCCAGCAAATTCTAGCTGTCTTTGTCCTCCTGGACTCTTAGCACCATTTCCTCAATTTGGGGGTGTTTTCCAGGCTCCACCTCCATTCCTGCTTTTTTTTTGATGCAACCGGGAAACTCTCCCAATGCAGAAAGCTGAGGTGATTTCAGGGCTTACTTTGTTTCCTGTCTCTCAGGTATACTATCCTTTGTTTTACATTGTCCAGTATCTTGAAAACCATTGTTTCATATATTTTGTGTGGTTTATTTTTGTTGTTTCAGGTAAATGTGGTCTCAGTTACCTTATCTTGAATGGAAGCAGAAGTCTGTCTCCATGGCTTTAAACACCATCTATATGGTAAGGACTCCCAAATTCACCCCTGAACTTCAGAGTCCTTTATCCAACCTGAAATAGTCATGGATGGCACCTCCAACTCACCATGTCCAAAATGGGATTCTTGATCCCCCTTCATCAAATCTTTCCTTCCTGTCTTCCCCTTCTCCAGAACTGTTTACCTCGATGTTCAGGCAAAAAACCTTGGCCGTGTCCTCTTTTCTTCTCTCATGCTTCCTGTATCAGTAACTCCTTTTGGCTTGACCTCCAAAATGTGCCTCAAGTTGAGACCCTTTCATTACCCCCACTAGGGGTTAAAGCTACTGTCATTACTCATTTGGAATCTTGTAATAGCTTCCTGACTCCTCACCAACTGATTTCATTCTTCATCTCCCCTACAGTCTATTTTTCCTCCAGAAGCCAGTGAGCCCTTAACAACTTTAGCTCTATCATGATTGTTCAGAACCCTCCAATGGCTTCCGAACACAACCTAGAATAAAGCCCACGGGACCCTTTATGATATGGCCCTGCGACCTCTCTCATCTCATCTCCCTTCACTTCCTTGCTCACGCTACTGTGCCACCCAGGCCTTCTGCTGTTACCTGAACATGCTAAGTGTCTCCTGCTTCAGGGAACAGCTCCTCTTCCCAGTGCCTGGTTGCTGCCTCTACCTACTCTCCTATCTCTTCGCTGGGTCTCAGCTCAAATGTCACTTTGCCAGAGAGCCCTTCCATCACTCTGGATCTAAGATAGCTCCCTGATAAATTTGTCATCATGGAACTTATCTCCTGGCACCCTAGGTATTGAATTGTTCGTGAGTGTATTGTCCTTCTCCCTCAGTAGAATGTAGGCTTCATGAATACGGGGACTTTGTCTTGGTCGCAGCTGGGTTCCCTGTACCTGGAACAGTGCCTGGCATACAGTGGATGCTCAATGAAGCAGAGAATGAATGAATGAGTGCTTTTCTTGGCCACTAGGTACAATCTACTTGCTGTGTGACTCTGGCCAAGTCTTCTGCATCTCAGGGAGTGTCCTTTTCTAGCGGGCACTGGCTAAAAGTCAGAGGCTCTCCCACTGTGCACTGTGCCAGATGAGCCCTGGGCTTTGCTGTTTAGTCCCCACCATACTGTTGGGGGCTGGGCCAGGTGCTCACCATGCAGCGCTTGAGGGCTCCAGGTTTTGGATTGTCATGATCACCACCAGAGGGTGCTCAATGCTTAGATTCTGGGCCAGGGTCTCTGTGCCCCAGCTCCTCTTCGGGTAGGTAGAAGTCACTGTGGCTAATTGTCATTTAGGACCCTTGTATGTAGGTGGTATGAGTGTGTGTGGGGAATGGGGAAGCATTTCCAGGAGCCCTGACTCTGGGGTTCAGGGTGTGGGGTCTCAGCTCCTGCTGCTCACCTTCCCACGCTCCCCACCCAGAGATGGATTTGGGGGAAATTTTGTCTTCCTGGGGAAGGGAAGAAGTGAGCCCACTAAGATGGAAACTGGGGGTGCTCAGAGGTTTCTCACATATTCTGGATCCCAAGAACCTCCTTGTGGTTTTGGACAAGACAAGCAAACCTTCTGGCAACTCTGAATAGGGTGACCCTATTATCCTTGGGGTCCCTCCACAGAATCAGAAACCTGGCCAACCTGGCCCAGCTTTTTGGCCCCCTTTAGGGCTGAGCCCTTTGTCACCCCCTCCTCAGATCAGGGAAAACCACCACCCCAGACTGTAGATTGTCTCTCAGACTCCCAAGGCCCTAGCAGGGCAACCTCAGGGAGGGGTGAGGAGACGCCTTCTAAGTGAGGAGGCTCACACATAAGCAAGCTCATTTCATTCTCTTGATAAGTTGGAGTGTTTTTACTATTGATCCCATGTACAAATAGGGAAACTGAGGCCCAGAGAGTGGGAAGGACAGTGTGAGGTCTCATATCAGCATGTGGTGGGTTTGGTTCCACTGTACCCTCTGTTTTGGGTGTGCCCAATGCCACCTTGGGCTATTCTCTTTACAGAGAGTTAGTTACCTTCTCCAGCTCAAACACAGCCTCTGAGCCTTTGCACTTGCTGTTCCCTCTGCCTGGAACATCTTTCTCTCAGATCTTCATGTGGCTGGTCCCTTTGTGTCACTTAGGCAACAGGCCAGATGTTACCATCTCACAGAGGCCCTCCCTGACCCACCCTATCCCTCCGTGTTCCACCACCTTGTTTTATTTCCTCTAGAGCACTTATCACCATCTGAAATTAGCCAGTTTCCTGGTTTCTGGGTTAGCCCTGTCTCCCCTGTTAGAATGAGAGCTCCACTGGAGTGGGGTGCTTGCTGGACTTGTTTGCCGATGGGCACATGCTGCATCTGGCACACAGTAGGAGGAGCCCTGTGGGCGTTATTGAATGAGTGAGTAAGGAGGATGGAGGGTTGCCTGTCACCACACAGGTCTCCAGACAGGGTCCCAGTAGCATAGAGTCATACCTGATCCCTTCCTGGAGGCCACAGGCTTTGTGACGCTCTGGGGCTGATGTGCCCACTCTTCTTTCGGCTTCTTAGTCTGCTCCCCCATGAGTGGGATGCTCCTCAGATGGGAAGCCATGGGGGGTTTGATTCACAGCCAAGATCTGAGAGGAGGAAGGAGGGGAGCAGTGGACTCTGAGGGTGGGGTCCAGCCCTGGGTCTCCGGGCAGTGAAGCTCCAAGGATCTGGGGCACAGCTGCTCACACCTGAGATTGCAGAGGTGCTGGATGCCTTTATTTTTCAAAAGTCAGACTCTGTGTGCATGCATTGTCTCACCACGATGACTGCTCTTGTGAGATGGTTAGAAGACCGGTCTTGTCAGGGGGCTGCAGAGAATACCCCCCTCACTGTGTGTGAATGCTAAGTGCTCCTAAGAGCCCTCCCAGTGCCAAGAGGGCCAACTTGCAGGATAGCTTGGTGACTGGGTGGAGAGCCGATGATAGATGCAGCAGGAGAATATGTTGTGCTTTGGGCCAAGAGGGTCTGGATTTGAATTGTGGCTCAGCCACTTTGGTGCTGTGTGACTTTAGGCAAGTGACTTCTTCTCTCTGAGTTAAGAAGAAATAAACTCTGAGGACCATGCATTCCTGGGACTGGCTCTGGAACTCTACCCTCCAGGCTCAGCTTTTCTTTCTGGAGTTCCTTGTCATCTTTCAATGCCCGGTATTAAGGGCACCTCCTCTGGGAAGCCACCACCCCAGATCCCACACCTGAGAGTCAGTCTCTTCTTCCTCTGGGGTCACTCTGTTCTGCCTCTATCTGTAATAAGACAGTATTATCTGTTTAGATGCCTGTCCCCCTTTACTAGATTGGAGCCCCTTGCAGGCAGGTCTGGGGCTTTCTTCATTTCTGCATTCTTCATGCCTGGCATGGGGACAGCACACGATAGGTGTGGTGGTGACACTGAGTGACTGGGGTCCCTGAGACTGGGTTGATTTCTATTCTTAAGGATCCCTCAGGATAAACTTTCCAACCTCATCACCCCAACCTGACTCCTCATCCAGTGATCCCTTCCACTTCTACTTCCTCAGTAGAGTTGCCCAGAGCAAGACATTATTAACAACAGCAGCATCTAACCTACCATTCGCCAGGTGTGGTGCTAAACACTCACCTGTGCCATCTCATTTAATTTTCACAGCCATGCCATGATACTATTTTACATACCCATTTTAGACATGAACAAACTGAGGCACAGAGAGATCAAGCGACTTGCCTGAGGTCACATAACTCACCAATGGCAAAGCTGGTAGTGTGCTGGTAAATGTTTAACAGCCAACTCTACAAACAAGCAAACAAACAGACAAACAAAAGTCTTAATTTGTGGTGTGTGCTAATTTCCATGATATAAATGCACCCACAGAATTTCAAGTGCTATGGTTTGAATGTGTCCCCCCAAAAGCATGTGTTGGAAACTTAATGCCCAGTGCAACAGTGTGGGGAGGCGGGGCCTAATGGGAGGTGTTAAGGTCATGAGGCTCCATCCTCACGAAGGGATCAATGTTGATTATAAGAGTTAGATCTGTCACTTTCACCATCCTTGCCCTTCCACCCTCTGCCATGGGATGGTGCAGGAAGAAGGCCCTTGCCAGCTATAGGCCCCTCAACCTGGGACTTCTCAGCCTCCAGAACTGTAAGAAATAGATCTCTGTTCTTTATAGATTACTCAGTTTCAGGTATTCTGTTATAGCAGCACAAAACACTGTACTAGTCCATTTTTGTGTTGCTGTAACAGAATGCCTGAGACTGGGTGATTTATAAAGAACAGAGGTTTATCGGCTTATGATTCTGGGACAGCTGCATCTGGTGCCTGCCTCAGGCTGCTTCTACTCCTGGTGGAAAGCGTCAGGCAGCCAGCAAGTACAAGCAGATCACATGGCCAGAGGAAGCAAGAGAGAGAAAGAGAGGAGGTGCCAGGGTCTTTTAAACAACCAGCTCTCACAGGAACTAATAGAGCAAGAACATCAGGCAGCCAGCAGGTACAAGCAGATCACATGGCCAGAGGAAGCAAGAGAGAGAAAGAGAGGAGGTGCCAGGGTCTTTTAAACAACCAGCTCTCACAGGAACTAACAGAGCAAGAACTCACTCACTACCCCTCCCCTGCCCCACCTAGGGAGAGCACTAATCCATTCATGAGGGATCTGCCCCCGTGACTCAAACGGCTTTGAACACTGCCACATTTTCAAGTATTTGTTATAAGCAGCACCTTATTTCTCTGGTACTAATTTTCTGTATTAGTCCATTTCTGTTGCTGAAAAACAAAATTTATTGCTTACAGTTTCTGAGGCTGGGAAGTCCAAAGTCTGGGGAACATAGCTGGTGAAGGCCTTGGTGGTGGCGACAGTGATGGCAAGGTATCACACTGTGAAAATGGTGGAGCAGAGAGAGCAGAGAGAGAGAGAGAGAGAGAAAGAGAGAGAGAGAGAGAGAGAGAGAGAGAGAGAGAGAGTCTCCTCTTCTTTTAAAGCCCTTAGAGCCACGCCCCTGACCACCATTTTTAATCCATTCACTGCTGCACGGTCCTACAATCCAATCACCTCTTCAAGGCTCCACCTTTCAACTACCATATTAGGATCTCCCACCCTCTTAACAGTCACAGTGGGGGCTGTTTTTCTAATACATAAAACTTGGGGGTCACAAGTCAAGCTTCAGTGAGTTTTGGGGGGACATAATTCAATCCACTACACAGACTAAGACATCAAATTACCAACATGACATCACTGAACTTGGAATTGGGAAGAGATGCACACAACTGGCTTTTGTGAACCAGTATGAGCCAGCTTCAGCACACTGTGGGGCAAATCCAAGCTTATGTGATGCTGACTAATCAGCATCCTAGTTTATATTCAAAACAATATATGTGTATGTATGTGCACATTTGCTTGTGTGTGTGAATCTTGAAGGATTTGCCAGAAACTGATAATATCATTGGTTTTCTCCAGGAAGGGGAACTGGATGGTAGCTGGGAGACAGGGTGGGAGAGAGATTTTCTCTGGGTATCCTTTTGTACTTTTTGAATTTTGAACCATATATTAATGATTCAGAAAAACGAACAAACAGTAAATCCAGATAACCAAGCAACCAACCAGTCGAACCACAAATAGACCCTGGGCCTGCAGCTCTTTGCTAGGCTAGTCTGTGGGCCTCTGCTAGGCAGGGTGTGTTGGATGGCTTGATTGGGGCTGCTCACCAGGCAACACTGACTTTTGGTAGCCCTTGGCCTGTGCAGCCAGGCTGGTGGGTGGGGCAGGTGGGGAGGCCACTGTCTTCCTGGAGTGTGAGGGATGGGTGCACTTATTTTAATTCTTGTCCATGCGGCTTGGTCACTGAGACTATGGTACTGCACTCTAAACTCAATTAGAAATTTAACAAACCTTATAAATCCTCCCCAGCCTGAGCCTTGTAAATCTCCAGAGCAGGGCGGCTTAGCACTTATCCATCTCCAGCTTAATGACCTCCCCAGCATTGCCTGGGAATGACTCAGGGCTGGCGACAGGTCTAATTAGTGAGCCTAAACTGCAGCTCTAAGCAAGGTGAGAAGAGCCAGCTTGGTCCCTGCCCCAGTGACCTTAGGGAGGTGAGTCCTAGCCCCTGTCCAGCCCAGACCTTGGGATTCTGGCATATGGGAGGAGGGGCAAGGAGGTGTGGCAAGTGTATGACGCTTTGACTGTTAATATAGCCTTGTGGGTGGTGTGTCCTACATGTGCCATTGTTTGTGAAGGCTGTTGTGTCGCTTGCCGCTTGTAACACTATTGCGTCAAGGGCCATGCGGGACCCACATAGTCTCCTAGGAAGGCAAAAAGTTTGTGAGCAGATTTGAAGCCATGTTAACAGCAGGTGTAATGGAAAGTTTTGAGGGTAGATTCTGATATCCCAGAGACTAAGGGAATTGTGTTTCAGAGCAACACGTGAAACCAGGAAGCGTCCTGATAGCCCCATTTTTAAGAGTTCAGGGTTCAGATTTAGTGAGAATTTGGATTTTCCAATCAAACTGAGGTAGTTGGCTCTCTGTCAGCGGATGGAGAGCGTAGGATTCTCTACCATTAATGGAGGACCATCTGTGTGCCCCTCCAGACAGCAAATCTGCTGGCACCTTGGTCTTGATTTCCTAGTCTCCAGAACTATGAGAAATAAATGTTTGTTGTTCATAAGCCACCCTGTTTATGGTATTTTTGTTATAGCAGCCCAAATGGACTAAGACATTGGGGGTGGGGTGGGTCTAAGGCCCTCCCCTCTTACCCGTGACTCTGCTGCTTAAGTGCAGGAAGTGGCGCAGACACTGTTGCCTGGGGTGATGGAGGGACACCAGCTTTCACCCTAGCCAGCCCCTCTGACCCCCTCCCTGTCCCCAACCCCAGGGCAGCAACCAGGAAGTGGCCTGGATAATTGGTTCCATCCAAGCCTCATTCTCAGTGGTGCATAAGGGAAAGTTATAAATATTTTTATCTATTAACTCACAATGAATGAAAATTTAATTACACCGAAAAATTCAGATTTCATAAGAAATAAATATTAATCCTGGAGAATGACTTTTGTAGGAAGTTAACTTTCAAATGTCGTCAATCTGGAGACACCTGAGGTCTGAGAGGAAGGGGGAAGCCCCCTACTCAGGCTCTTGGTCCGGGGTGGGGATCTCCACTCCTGAGACTGACGGTTCCAGGACTCACATCTTCACCCAGTGAGAATCCCACCTCATCTCAGCTGCGGGGGCAGCAGGGTGGCCGCTCCGAGGGTCTGATAGCTCACACTCATCATTCCTGCATCAGCACCCTCAGTCCCCGCCCTCCCTTCAATGATAATTCACCACCCGCCACTTCCAGATGTTTGTCTGGGTGCTGGGGATACTGCAGGGTAGGAGCCGGATGCCGTCCTTGCCTGTGTGGAGCATAAGGCCATGTGAATGAGGCAGCCACGACATGAGTGGCCACCCATCCCACCGCCCAGTGAATACCCCTCTACTGGGCACTAGCCCCCTTCCCCTACTTGGTTTTATTTCATTATTACTGTTATTTTACTTTAAAGAAATTCATGTATGGGCCGGCCCGTGGCTCACTCGGGAGAGTGTGGTGCTGATAACACCAAGGCCACGGGTTCGGATCCCTATATAGGGACGGCTGGTTCATTCACCGAGTGAGCATGGTGCTGGCAACACCAAGTCAAGGGTTAAGATGCCCTTACCGGTCATCTTTAAAAAAAAAAAAAAAGAAAAAGAAATACACGTATAACACACATACAGAAAGGTGCACAAAGCCATTCACCGAGTGAGCGTGGTGCTGGCAACACCAAATCAAGGGTTAAGATGCCCTTACCGGTCATCTTTAAAAAAAAAAAAAAAAGAAAAAGAAATACACGTATAACACACATACAGAAAGGTGCACAAAGCGTAAGCATGATAATGAATGGATGATAATATGTAAGAGTATGTACTCCCTGGGTTACGGACTATAATGTTGGCTCCCATGCTGGGCATTTGAAGGAGGGGAAAGCTCTGCCTTGGGGACCTTCACATGCTGCTCGATGGATGATTCTTGCTGCCTGACTGGGGAGAGAATGATTTGGGGGTAGGGTGGCCAAATATTAGTAACAACATCTCAAACATACCAAACGCTTACCATGAGCCAGGGTTGATTCTAAGTGCATTGTGGGTATTATTTCATTTAACCCTAACAAAACCCCTTGAAGTAGGTGCTTTATCACCTCTATCTTATCAATGAAAAATGGACACACAGAGAGGTTAAGTAACAAGTCCAAAGTCACCCACCTGGTGGGAGGCAGACCTGGGATACACCTGAGTCCCCTGATTTGGAGCCCCCAGCTCCTCTGAAATGGGAGGGCCCAGGTCTTGATCCCAGGAGGCCTGGGATCTAGTGCCCTCTGGAGCCACTGCAAATCTTTCCCTTCATTCAAAATGAGAAATACTGTGTGGCATTGGGCAAGTGTCTCAACCTCTCTGAGCCTTAAATTCCTCTTTTGAGAAATGGAAATAAAAATCCCCACTCTGTGCCTCCTAGGGTTTGCATGGAGTGGGAAGGGGTAGGCAGAGGTGGACATCATAACCCTGACCACAATGATAGAGTTAATCCCAACCATGAGCTGCTCTGGGCCATGCCCTGTGCTGATGTGGATATACCGAGCACATTGCATATCTCGTTCACTCTCACTATAAGCTGCCTCCCTGTGAGGCAGGCCTGTTGTCATTCCCATGGGTGAGGACACTGAGGCGTGTCACCAGGGCCTCAGGAGGAGTCTGAGGAGGGTGGGGTGGTCAGATAAGCTTCCTTGGGGACTGGTGGGGGTAGTGGGGTTTTGCTCTGGGTGTGGAAGGATTTGGGACCTGCATTCTAGGAGGAATCCCGCATGAGCAGAGGTGAGGAGGTTGATGTGTTCATGCTGTGTTGGGATACTGGGAAGCCAGGGTGAGGCCAGGCTGGATTCTGAGCTGTGCATCTCGATCATTCTCCATTCCACAGGTGCTAGAGCTGAGGCCACCCTGGCTGGGCCTGCTGAGCCTGGGCCTGTGGCTGTGCTGCTCCTGGATAGAGGAGGGGAACAATGGGGAACTTGGACTTGGCCTGGCAAATAAAGTCCTTGGCTCTTGAGCCTGAGACCAAGGCTCAGGGGATAGCTGGACCTAAGTGCCAGCTTGGGGCAGTTGGGTGGTACCTGGGGGCCTTGTCCTGCAATTGTCAGTGATGTGGCTGGCTGGGACAACCATGGCCTGTGTGTGGCTAGGGAAGTCCAGAGGAGGCTGGGGCCCAGGGGTCTGATTTCCCTTTGACGACCCTCCATGGAGGTGGGTATCAGAAACCTGCAATTCTCTAGCGACCAAAAGGACCAGGTTCCCCTTTGTATTAAAAAATACTCTAGATTCTTATTTGGCTGGCCCAGGGCTCTGAGTGGGGGTACTTTAGGCAGCAGGTGGGAAATTAATCTTTTGTAGCAAAAGCACAGGAGAGTGCCACTTCTCCCCACAGACCAGATCCAGACCCCCCCACACATATACTCACCTATCCAGACATGGATATGCATGCAGACACGCCTGAACACGCAGACACGTGTGTTCACACAGACACGTGTGCCCATGCAGATGCTCACACAGGCTCCCGCACAACCATAGAGACACCAGGTGCTCGTGCGTCCCCAGAATCCACCCTCCCAGCTGTGTTCTGCTGATGGAATGCTGTAATATTTTTCTATTAAATGTTGCATTTGTTGTGCCTTTTAGTAGCTTCCTTCATTAAAAATGATATTATCCCCATAAATAAGCTGGCACCCGAGAAGAGTGCCCAACTCCATTTCTCTTCCTAATTGAGACACTTAGCTTTGATTTGCATGCTGCACGTACTGAGCGGATTAATTTTCAATTAATGCTCCTGGGCGGGTGGCTGCAGGCAGTGTGGGCTCAAGCAGCCCGGTGGCCTGGGAAAAAGTGCTGTGGGAGCCGGGGGCAAAGGTGGGCAGTGGGGACCAGGAGGACCCAGGTTTGTCTTCAGTATATCCCGGCCGCATGAAAGAGGCCTCTGGGGACTTCTAGAGCTTTGTGGTTTTGTTCTTTGTGGGGAAGAGCTGTCTTGGGGCGTCATCTGTGGGAAGCACTTTACGCTGATACCAGGAAAGAGCCCCCAAACTCTGGCCCTTTGCTATGGAGGCCATGGGCTGGCTCAGTGCTTGGCTGGAAATAAACCTGCTTTGTGGGCCTGGTGGCTTTGAGTAAAACTGGTTCTGGTGGCCTCAGTGCCTTTGTTAAGCAGGGCCAGGAGCTGGTCCTGCTGACCACAAGCCTGGTACCCTGTGTGTAGGTGGCTGTAGCTGGGAGAAATGAGGGCCTGTGTCACGTAAAGGTTAAGAGTGTGGGTTCTGCAGCTAGACAGGCCTAGAATCACAGTCCTGCTCTGTCACTTCCTAGCAAGGTGTCCTTCTCAAGCGTTAGTTTCCTCATCTGCAAAGTGGGGGGTAATAAGTGAAGTGCCATAGAGGGTGGTTGGCGGGATGAGATGAGACGTGCAGGTGGTGACTGGTGTGCAGCATGTTGAGCTCTCCTTCCTCCCTCTCTTCTTCTTCCTCCTCCTGCCCTTCCTCCTCTTCCTCCTCCTGCATGTCTGTCCATAAGGTTGGTTCCCACCTGTACCCTGCCTCTCTGTCCACCCAGATCCTTTGCCTTAGTCCTGCGCCTGCAGACAGGAGCCTCCCTGCCCGCCCTGGGGGCAGCTGCTCTGTGGTGTTTCCAGCTGCCCCTGGTATTCTGTGCCAATGGCCTCTTTCCCCTCAGTCTCTGTGGGTCTTTAGTGGCTCAGGGTACTGACATACTTGTTGGCATCCTGGAAACCTCTCCACTCCAGTTGGAATGATCAGGACATGGTGTCATCTGCTCAACCCGGGGTGTCCGCTCAGTGCATTGGGTACCCCTTCCTGGTCCTGCCCTCAGCCCCTGGCTGGCAGTTTTCCTGGGCCTCACCCTCCTATGGTTTGGCATTTTTTTGTGGAACTCGTAGGAAAGTGAGCAGCTGCATGGCTCAGTCTCTGTTTGTTGCCACAAAGACACACCAATCTGGGAGCCAAAAAAATGGAAAAACCACTTGTATATTTGCTACAATCTTTTGAAGAACACTGAGGTAGATTCTATTTGCAACAAATAGTATTGCATCTTAAAACCCTAGTATCTGCTACCTCCTATCTATCTATCTACCTACCTACCTACCTACCTACCTACCTACCTACCTACCTACCTACCTACCTACCTACCTATCTATCTAACATGCATAGCTGCTGTCCCTCAAACCTCTCTCCTCCCTTTCTCAGGACTCCCCCAGACTCTTTCCTAAATCCAGCTGCACTGGTTCTGGTCCAGATGTTGTTAAATAGTGACCCAATGGCATATCTTGCTCGCAGGCTTATCTTATTAGGTCTGAACAATATTACATACATATTTTTTGAAATAGTGGGTAACATTAAATAAGTGGGGATTTCATGTAAAGATGTTTATTTCCAGCTTCACTTGAAGAATCAGCCCTGGCACACTGGGCCACCTCACTCACTTCTGAGCTGTCCTGCCCGTCCTCAGAACCTCATTCCTGGTGTGGCTCATACAATTCCAGGTCATTGACTTTTCCAGCAAACACTGGGAGATGATACAGCACTGGGGCTAAGTGGACAGACTCAGGCCAGGCAGCCGGGATTCAAACTCTGGTTCTTCTGCTTAGCTGTGTGACCTTGATTAAGTTATTCCATCTCTCTAAGCCTTAGTTTCTCCCGTAAAACAAGGGTGATAATAATAGTACCTATCTCAGGATGTTGTGCCAACTAAACCAGATAAAGCATTAGCATCTCGATACTCAAAGTGTGGTCTTTGGACCACAGCATCAGTATTACCTTGGTGCTTATGAGAAATGAGAATCTCAGCCTCCATCTCCGATCTGCTGAATCTGAATCTGCATTTTAGTAAGATGCCCAGGGGTTCCCTGTGCACAGTCAGGTGTGGGAAGCTCTGATTTAGCATAACTCTTGGTATAAGGTAAGTGCTTACCTTGGTATAAGGTAAGTGGTACCTGCCACGATTAGTCTAATAAGAATTCCTCATATGAAGGCAGATTCTGGTGCTGGAGTGAGAGTGAGGGCTCTAATCTTGGCTCTGCAAATTAACATTGTGTGCCCACTTCAGCCTCCCTCCCGGCCTCGCAATCCACATCTGTGTAGATGGAGATAATGAGGCCACATCGTGGAGCTGATTGAGAGTTAAATCAGATTAAGCAGAAGGTGCTTCAGAGCACTGTGGAAAGTGATTCTGAGATACTGAAGCTCTGAAAGCCCTTTTGCACATGGTGTGTTTGTACTTCCTTCTATCCTTCCCATTTTATAGGTGAGAAATTGAGGCATTTTAAAACTGAGGCTTTGTCCAAACTCACGTAGCCAGTCAGCTACAGAACTGTGTCTAGTCCTCAGAACACGAGCCCATGACCTGCACAAGACCACTTAGAGATCTCCTAGATCAGCCAGATCAGGTCACAGCCAGGGACCCTGGACCCTCTCCTTGGCCTGTCCTCCACCTGAAACCCTCCAGTGGTACCTTTGCTTATTGTGCTGTTGGCTGATTGCTTCCTGTTTGTGTGTTGGGGATGGTGGTGGCTGCAGACCAGGGAGGGGGTGCGGAAAGGAAGGATGGGGCAGCTCTGGGATCTGACAGTTAATTAAAATGTCCTCAGAGGTGATCAATCCACAGTCAATGGCTTGAATCCACAATAGCCCAGCTCCTCTCTGGCCGAGCGAGTTGTGGCCTTGCTGGGGGTGGCGGGCAGGAGGCCTGGCTGTCCTCCTCCTGGTCCTTGGAGGCCGGGTGTTGGGCAGTGCTGTTGATGCTGTCTCCAAAATATTCCCATCTTGTTTCCATAATAGCTTCTGTCACCGCTCTTGACAGGCCAGCCATTAAGTCTTTGGCAAAATTGTAAGAATTATTAACATATGAGGTTTTATATTATTTGACAGCTGTCTGCTCCTTTAGAATTCATGTCACCCTGTCCTCTCCCTTCCCTCCCAAGCCTCCCCTCACCTTCCCCCTCCCCACCCCATAAAGACATGAGGCAGAGGCACGTCAGTCACTGGGGAAGGGAAGAGACAAGCCATCTGAGCTTCATTTACAATGGCTCTGGAAATCTGTGGAATGTTCCCTGAGGCCCCGCAGGCCCCATCTCTGGTCTTAACCTGGATCCTTCCTCAGCATGGCCACCTTATCCACACCCCTGGCTTTGATGGCTTTAGTGACGCCTCCCAGCTCTGCCTCCTGAGCCCAGATCCACATATGCACCTGTCTCCTGGATATCTCTCAGATGCTCCAAAGACTCCTCACCCAACAGGACCTAAACCAAACTCTCCCCCACTACCCCACCTTGGCTCTCCACATATGCACCTGTCTCCTGGATATCTCTCAGATGCTCCCAAAGACTCCTCACCCAACAGGACCTAAACCAAACTCTCCCCCACTACCCCACCTTGGCTCTTCCTCTGGAGTTTCCCATCTGGGTGCCTTACTCCCTCATCTATGCCATGTCCCAGGCCAGAAATCTGAGGGCCACCCTAGCCTCCTCTTCTCCCACACCCTCACAATCGAGTGTCCTCAATCCCTGTCTATTCTGCTTCCTAAAAGCCTCGATTCCACCTTCTTCTGCCTGTCGTTATTACTGTTGCCACTGTCTAGGTCTCATCCTCTCTTACTGGGCCACCACGTCTGCTTCCTCACTGGTTGGTGCTTGCCCAGATCCCCTGGGGACTTCCCATCAGATTGAGTGCATGTCCCACAGCGTGCCTGTCCCGCCTCCACATGCCTGCAGACTTTCTGTGTGGCTGCAGCTGCTCCCTGAACCCAGGCAGGCAGGAGGTGCAGGAGACTTAATGCCCCTCCCTGCTTCTCAGAGCCCCTCTCAACAAATTGCTGATGGCAGTTGGTATGCAAAGACCCCAGCTCCTTCCCCCTTGGGTAGGATAACTCTGAGGCCCGGGGTCTACCCTGCCTCACAGAGGTCCCAGTGGAATGCAGCTCCATCCCGCATTGGAGTAAGTGGCTTGATCAAGGCACCTACACCAGCCGCCTTCCTTTCCCTGCCTCACTTCCCCATTCCCTCCTGGTGTTTCCTGGGATCGTCTCTCAAGTAAACTGCTCAGACTCTGCCTCTAGGTGACCCCAAATGAAGTCAGGAACTCTCCCTTCATCCGTTCTGCACACTGCAGCCAAGGTGACCTTGGGTCAGCCCTTCTGACTCTCTCACGCCCTTCTCAGGATTGTGCTGGGAGTTCTCAGTGCTGCAGTTCTTGTCCTATCCTGCTGCTCCAGCAAGGACAGGTCCTCCTAACACCTGCCCTGGGCCTGGATCCAGAAAACCTGACAATATACAGTATTTGGGGAATGCTGTTTCCATTTCAAAACGAGTCAGCACAGGCCTCAGATGGCATGCTTTTCTGGTACCTTCATTACATAAAGTTTGGCAATACACAGCTGTTAAATAATACCAGATACAGGCCATCAATGTTAAGAGAAATACACTCCTGGATATTAAAATATATCACAAAGCTATGCCAAATAAAACTTGTATCGGTAGGCACAAGAATTAAGAAATTAACAGATATGTCTAAAATAGGACCCTAATAAATGATAAAGGGGTCATTTCAAATGAGTGTAGAGAGGATAGGTTAGTCACGGAATGATGGTGGACAATTAGCTAACTATCTGGGAGCAATAGAGACGTCTACTTCATGCAAATTCCAGATGGATCAAAGTGTTAGTGTAAAGACAGAACTCAAAAAAGAGCTAAAAGAAACAAAGGTGATTATTGCAGGGTGAGGTGGGCCAGAAAAACCAGGGAGAAATATCAGACAAGACAGTAAGAAGTGACAAAGGAAAAATAAAGAATCCCAAAGTTAAAAAGCAGACAAGTGGGAAAATATATCGACAGTGCGTACTACAGAAAAGAAATTGAGTGGGGTTAAGTCGAATCAGCCTTTACATTTGCTTGCTCCTGACACCTACTATCATGTACTTTCAAAACCAGTAAATGCTAGAACAAATCCTGAAAAGGCAAACATTTGGTCACCTGCTTGTCCGAGTGCTCACCCTCAAGATCAGGAAGTGCTTCTGGTGTCCAACCCTCATTCCTCCTGCTGCAATGGGAGCCTCTTCTCTCTTTCAGTCCTTAGGGGGTGGAAGAATCTTTCCTTGAAGTCACTTCATGCAGTGTGTGTGGCTCTCAGGGCATCCAGGCCAGGAGGCCTCGGCACAGGCCCACATTGGCAGATGTGGCTCAGACACACTCGAGGTCTGGGAGGGCTCGGACTTCTCAGAAGGACTCACCAGATCGTCAGCTCGGACACACAGGCCCACAGCTGGCCCTGATCTCGTGCTGTCTTCCCTGTCCCCATCTCCATCCTGAGCACACCCCGATCCTACTCCGTCCTGAGCCCCATCCTGAGCCTCATCTGGATCCCAGTCTTGAGCCATCCCGGCTCCCTACTCCTCCCATCTCAGGCCTTGGTGGGAGCCCCCAGGGGCAGGTCCTGCTGGGTCGAGCAGCCGCTCTGAGCTGGGCCGGCTGTGCAGGGAACAGATGGGTTCCCCGTGGATGCGGCAGCAGCGCAGAAGCTAATCCACTTTTATCTCGTTATGGTGACAGCCACCCTGTTAAATGGAATGGACTATCGATTCGGGGCTCACTTCCAGCCTGAGGATTTTCCATCACATGCCTGAGTAGAATAGGAGAAAAGCCACACTTATTAACTCAGGTGCCAGTCAGGGAGAGGCTGGGGTGGGGGCAGGGGCTGGGTGGGTGTAGGCACCAGGGCTGGCGAGCCAGGCCTCCGGGGGCCCTGGGGATCCAGGCTCAGACCCAAGGTCCAAGCGAGCCCCCCTAACCTCCTCCCTCAAGGTGGACGGGGAAGAGGGGTCAGAGACCCACACACTGACATGCATACTCACACAACACTGATGCACACGTACACCCAATGCTGATGCACACATACAATACTGATGCACACACAATGCTGACACAGACTACACAAGTACGGTGACATACAGCAACACTTATATCCATCCCTGACACACATATGGACCCACTGTTGACACAAATCTACACAAACACTCAACATTGACACATGCACGGACCCTCATAAACTCTTACACCTAATGCTGCCATGCATATACATCCAGTGCTGACAACACCATGCACAGCACACATACGCACACAATGCTGCCACACACACACATATATATGCTGACACCATGTACACACAGTGCTGACACACAGAAACACTGAATGCTGATCCCTATATATCCACAGTGCTGACACACTGTGGCTCACAGTGCTGACACCTCCCAATGCTGAAACACACATAGACACACACCCACTGGCCCACATACTGTACACACATCCAGTACCCACCAGCATCTACAGCCAGGTGACACATGTGCCACGCTGGTAGCCTGATACACAAACATAATAGTGATGCTGGCATAGTTATTTGTCATCTACTACCACTACTGACACACAAGTTAATGATGTGCACACATATAACACACACACCTGTACACAATATTAATGTGCATGAGCACACGTGCATGCTGGCGATTTCCTTTGTTCAGTCCCTAATCATTTTGGAACAGTCCTCCTGCTATGTCCTGGGTGGTGCTGGAGCTGGACAGGAAGGTGACTCAGTCTCTGCCCTCAAGCAGCTTTACCTCTTCTGGGGGTGGTGGATGCACAGACCGTACGACACACATAATAATTACAGCTAACTCGTCTATAGCACTTATATGCCCTTCACTGTTCTAAGCACGTTGCACGTATAAACTTTTAAAATCTTCACAACAACCTTTGGAGGTAGGTACTATTCTTAGCCCCAATTTATAGATGAAGGACCTGAGGTCATACAGCTCTGAAGCGATAAAGCTGAAATTTGAACCCAGGCCATCAGGCTGTGGAGTCTGTATGTGTGATCTCTGTGAATACTGTTTCATCACATCTCTATCTGATTCTAAAAACCCCATGTGCCACCACTGTTACAGACCCAGATCTGTCTGCACACACAGGCACACACCCACAGTACCAGCATAGCCCATTTGGAATGACCCATCCTGGGGAATCCACCCCTGTCGTCACCTGGCCCCACTTCCTGGGAGGGTTGTGTGCTGGGAGGACACTGTCTGAGGACATGACTGTGACTCACCTCACAGGGGAGGGACAGCTCATGCTGGAGAAGGTCCTGAAGAGGAGCCCTGAGTAGCAGGGATGGAGCTACTTTTCCAGGGGGAAGCCTGAGCTGGCAGGTGTCCCACCAAGCAGGGCAGTTCTCCTGCCCCTCATCTCTCCAGTCCCCTGGGCCTGTTCCTCTGCCTGTGCCCTAGANATGAGCACACGTGCATGCTGGCGATTTCCTTTGTTCAGTCCCTAATCATTTTGGAACAGTCCTCCTGCTATGTCCTGGGTGGTGCTGGAGCTGGACAGGAAGGTGACTCAGTCTCTGCCCTCAAGCAGCTTTACCTCTTCTGGGGGTGGTGGATGCACAGACCGTACGACACACATAATAATTACAGCTAACTCGTCTATAGCACTTATATGCCCTTCACTGTTCTAAGCACGTTGCACGTATAAACTTTTAAAATCTTCACAACAACCTTTGGAGGTAGGTACTATTCTTAGCCCCAATTTATAGATGAAGGACCTGGGCACAGAGAAGCTAAGCGAGTTGCCCAAGGTCATACAGCTCTGAAGCGATAAAGCTGAAATTTGAACCCAGGCCATCAGGCTGTGGAGTCTGTATGTGTGATCTCTGTGAATACTGTTTCATCACATCTCTATCTGATTCTAAAAACCCCATGTGCCACCACTGTTACAGACCCAGATCTGTCTGCACACACAGACACACACCCACAGTACCAGCATAGCCCATTTGGAATGACCCATCCTGGGGAATCCACCCCTGTCGTCACCTGGCCCCACTTCCTGGGAGGGTTGTGTGCTGGGAGGACACTGTCTGAGGACATGACTGTGACTCACCTCACAGGGGAGGGACAGCTCATGCTGGAGAAGGTCCTGAAGAGGAGCCCTGAGTAGCAGGGATGGAGCTACTTTTCCAGGGGGAAGCCTGAGCTGGCAGGTGTCCCACCAAGCAGGGCAGTTCTCCTGCCCCTCATCTCTCCAGTCCCCTGGGCCTGTTCCTCTGCCTGTACCCTAGACCTCCTTTGCATATCCCCAGCAATGGCTGCATTATGTGGCTGGAATCTCCCAGGGGCCAGGGCTTGGGGGAGGGACACTGCCAGGGAACTGATTTTCTCCAACAGGGAAGTGGGGACAGGGAGTCAGGAATCGAGACAGCTGGGCATTGAGGCCTTGCTTCTTGGGACAAATTCTGGAAAGGTGCATTGGGGGGCTGCAGCAGAGTGACAAAGATCCTGGAACTGTACTGACCACATTCAATCCCTGTTCAGCCCCTGATGACTTCTATCTCACCATGGGCAGGTCACTTAACCTTTCTAATCCTCTGTTTCCCCATCTGAAAATGGAGCTAATAAGGTCACTTAACACACAGGATTATTGGGAGGAATAAATAAAATGACACAGGTAAAGTGCCTGGCACAATGGGGTGGGATGTATGGACTCCCCTGTCCCCTTGGCTGCTGAGTTCTTGGGACCCTTATCAAGGGCAACTACTCTATACCCATGATTAGGTCAGGAATCTGGAGAGGGGCTTAGCTCTCCTCTGGAAAAGAGTTTCAGATCAAGGGAGTGCCCTAGTGGCCAGAGGCTGGGGCCAGGTGGGCTGGGCGATTGCTGTGTCCGCCCAGAATTCATATGCTGAAGCCTAACCCAATGCGATGGTATTTGGGGCCTTTGGGAGGTAATTAGAGCTAGATGAGGTCGGGGTGGGGGTGGGGAGGTACGTGAGCCCATGATGGGATTAGTGCCTTTATTAGAAGAGACATGGGAGAGCTTTTTCTCTTTCTGTCCTTGAGTGCACAAAGAGGTTGTGTAATCACATGGCGAGATGGCGGCTGCACACCAGCCACGAAGAGAGGCCTCACCAGAACCTGACCATGCTGGCACCTTAATCTCAGACTAGCAGCTCCTAGAACTGTGAGAAAATAAGTGTCTGTTGTTTAAGCCACCCAGCCTATGGTGTTTTGTTATGACAGCCTGAGCTAAGACAGGGATGGGTCTGAGGCTGGCACCGAGGCCTGGCTCTCTCCAGGGCCAGCTCTGTAGCTCCGGAATGTCTCGAGTCTTTTATACCACTTATAAAATGGGGCCCTGCCCAGTTAGCTCAGCTGGTTAGAGTGCGGTGTTATAACACCAAAGCCAAGGTTTGGGTCCTCTGGCCAGCTGCCAGAAAACAAAAACAAAACACAACAAACAAAAAAGGATATAAAATGGGTGCCTAGGTTGGACCTTCTCCATTCTGACACCACATGACCCTGGAATTGAGGGTCTTTTGCAGCCTCTGGGTGAGTCTCTGGAGGGCAGTGGTGGAAGGCAGGACCTGAAGGCCCCCAGCTGCCCACCCTCCTGCCCCATTTCCTGTGGCTTGTGCAGGTGGCGAGGGGGTGGGCTGAGGGGTAGGGGAGGATGTTCCCATTTGTGACCCTCCCCTGTCTGTGGCTTGGGGGAATCAGGATCACACACTGGCAAGGCCTTCCCAAGGTATTCCTGGAACAGAGGATGTGGGCCAGAACACAAAAGACTTGGGGACTCAAGGACAGTGCCCTGTGCCTCTGCTCTGTCACATCATCAAAAGTGTCCACCTCTTCACCTCAGCCCAGCTGTTCCTGCACCTCAACCCAGCTGTCTGTACCTCAGCTCAGTTGCCTCCACCTCAGCCCAGCTGTCCCCACCTCAGCTCAGTTGCCTCCACCTCAGCCCAGCTGTCCCCACCTTAGCTCAGTTGCCTCCACCTCAGCCCAGCTGTCCCCACCTCAGCTCTGTTGCTTCCACCTCAGCCCAGCTGTCCCCACCTCAGCTCTGTTGCCTCCACCTCAGCCGAGCTGTCTCCTCAGCTCAGTTGTCCCCCACCTCAGCCCAGCTGTCTCCCACCTCAGCCCAGCTGTTTCCTCTTCTCAGCCCAGCTGTGTCCTCTTCTCAGCCCAGCTGTCTCCTCAGCCCAGCTGTCCCCACCTCAGCTCAGTTGCCTCCACCTCAGCCCAGCTGTCCCCACCTCAGCTCAGTTGCCTCCACCTCAGCCCAGCTGTCCCCACCTCAGCTCTGTTGCCTCCACCTCAGCCCAGCTGTCCCCACCTCAGCTCTGTTGCCTCCACCTCAGCCGAGCTGTCCCCACCTCAGCTCTGTTGCCTCCACCTCAGCCGAGCTGTCTCCTCAGCTCAGTTGTCCCCCACCTCAGCCCAGCTGTCTCCCACCTCAGCCCAGCTGTTTCCTCTTCTCAGCCCAGCTGTGTCCTCTTCTCAGCCCAGTTGTCCCCACACCTCAGCACAGCTATCCCCCACCTCAGCCCAGCTGTCCCCTACCTCAGCCCAGCTGTTCCCTATCTCAGCTCACCTGTCCCTGTACCTCAGCTCACCTATCCCTTCACCTCAGCCCAGCTGTCCCCTCACCTCAGCCCAGCTGTGCCCCACCTCAGCCCAGCTGTCCCCCACCTCAGCCCAGGTGTTCCCTCACATCAGTCCAGCAGTTCCTGCACCTCAGCCTGGCTTTCCCTCACCTCAGCTCAGCTATCCCCTCACTTCAGACCACCTGTCCCCCACCACAGTCCACCTATCTCCCCACTTCAGCCATCCACTCTGTCAATATAATCGTGGCTGGTCCCCAACATTAGTCAACGTGACCCTTCCCATGTAAGCCCAGCTGCTCCCCAGTGTGAGCTTGGTTGTTCTCTCATATCCACCCACCCGGTCCCTCTGTCAGGTCAGGTGTTTCCCGTGTCAACCAGCTGTTCTCCCGTATTAGGCCGATGGCTCTGCTCTCACATCAGGCCAGGTGGCCCCTGCTCTGCTTAGCTGTTTCCCCTCCATGTCAGCCCAGCTGGTCCTCCTCAGGTCATCCCGGCTGCTCCCCCCACATCTGCTCAGCTTTCCTCCCCGCCACATCAGCCCAGCTGTCCCCTACTGGCTGGCATTTCTCTCCTTACAGTGAAGTCATTCTCTTTTTTGGGCACCTTCTCAGGGAGCGGAAGGGATACGCTGGGTTCCCCCAAGGCAGCCTCTCTGGCATTGCTAGAGGGTGCCCCCTGATCTGCTCCAACTTCCCTCAACAGGGGCATGGCTTACTGTGTCTCACCCTAGAGTCATACCCTACTCTTCCCTGAGAAAGTAGGGGTAGGGGTAGGAAGCACTCAAGACTGGAGCAAGAGGGAAGGATTCAGGCATCTCCATCTCCCTAGACACAGGATGGACCCCACCATCATCTCTACTTGCTCCCAGAGCCGGGGGAGCACCCGGCATTTCCCCATCCACAGAGAAGCAGGAGGGACCTCAGTCATTCCACAGTCACCAGCTGCAGACAGGAGACACCCCTCATCACCCCCTCCCCAAAGGAGGCAGGAGTAACTCCTGGAATCATCTTCCCCACCCTAATTGGAACCCCCAGAGGAGAAGAGTCAGGTCCTGATTACATAGGCAAATTCAGGCAGATGGCGGAGTCTGGTGATGGACGGGCTGTCAGGAGCGCGTCACCACATGATGTGTGTGTGTGTCTGTCTGATTAGTGAGGACACCGCATGGGGAAGGGGGCGGGGCCTGGGGCGGTGGCACTGCCTCTGGCCAATGGAGCTGTCTGGGTGGGGTGGCGAGTGTGGTGGTGGCGGTGGAAGAGGATGTAGGAGTGAATGGCATGACCATCCACGGGGGGCCAGCTGGGACCTCCCTGTGTCCAGCTCGCCAGGCCTCTCCAGGCCTCTCCAAGCCAGGACGCCAATACCATCAGGTCGGGGTTGGAATGGGAGGGGATTCGTTGGTATAATCTGCACCTGTATCTCTGCTCTCGCCATCGGCCAAACAATAAAAGACACAATATTTACACAACTTACCGGGGGAAGCAATATTGGGCCATTGATTTTGTGTCCCTCGGATTTTCACGGTCTAAACCTTAATGGTTTTTAATCATAAAATATTAGCGCTGCAGGGCACTTAGCACTGGCACCTCACTGGTGAGGGATGGCCTCCTCACCCACCATGGATCCAAGGGAGTGCCCCATGAAGGAGGGGCCATTGTCCTCTCCACACACACACCCAGGGCAGCAGAGCCTCCCCGGTGCCTGCTGTGGGATTGGCCCAGGCCCCGGTGCAGCTGTGGGAGCCCCTGGAGGACAGGGCATCATAGCAATCAGTCCCTGAGTTCTAGAGTCAGAGCAGGAGTCAGGAAATCAACTCATCCCCTGAAAACGGAGATTGGTCTTCACCAAGGGTTTTTAAATAAAAACTTCTGCCCTCGTTTGCTTCCTCCAGACATATCCTTTATCCACTTCAGCTTGAGGACTCCTACCCACCTGTCAAATCTCCTGGGGTGGGAGGCACTCCACAAGGATCGGACCAGCTCAGCAGTGTCTGGAGCAGCGCTGGTGCTCAGTGTCGGTTGCATGAATGAATGAAGGAGTGGCTGTGCTAGACTCTGAAGGCAGGTTTCAAAGAGTTTTTCATTTACTCACTCATTCATTCACTCACTCGTTCAACAAATATTTATTGGTCACCCACTATGTGCCTGGTCTCAGAGATGAAGCAGACCCAGGTCCTGTCCTCACCATGTAAGTACAGTACAGGGGACAGCCCACATGCTGGGGACCACTGGGAGCACGGGGGTGGGCTCAGGGAGGGCCTGGAAGATGAGATAGAGCTTTTAGCAGGGGTTTTGAGCCTCCTGAATGAAGCTCAGTAGCTCCAGAGGACCACTTTGAAGAACCAAACTTGTGAGATATTGATATCTGAACACATTACATCTCAGCCCCTTTTTGTCCTGGTCAGGGAGGGCTTCCTGGAAGGGGCTTTCCTTGAAGAATGAGGCTTGGACATTGTGTGTATGAGTTTGTGTGAGCAGGAAGCCATGCTGGCTGCCTGGGTGAGACTGCTTTCTCTGGTCAGAGGAAGAGTGGATTGGGGTGATTGTTGCTGTTGTTTATTTTTCTGAAAATGAACACACTGCCCACCCCTGTGTCACCCCACCCCCTCCCAGCGCCTGTGGGGAAGTCAATAGCAATGGATTAAACAGCAACGGGAAGGCTGAGAGCACAATTGGAAGAAAGATAAAGATAATTAAAACTAATTCCAACTGTTCGCAGAGAAATCAATTTCATAACTTCAGTGCATCCCTAGACTTGCTCCCGAGGCCCTGCAGCACTGAGCAATGGGTGTGCGTTTCAGCGTGGGATGTGCAGACACAGGCGCTTGTACATGCATGTGTACATGTATGTGGCTCCATGCACACGCATGCATACTTATATGTACACATGGGTGCCTCGTGTATGTCAAGGGCACTCACAGGTGTTTTGGGCAGCAGTTCTTCTAAGTCTCCATGTGGTACCAGCTTGTGGCCTCACCTCTGACTCTGGGTGAGGAGGTATGGAAAGGGCAAGAGAGTTAGGGTGGCTGGGTAGGGTTAGGCCCCCTTCCCCTATTCCAAGCCTCTTCCTCCCCTATACCAAGGCCTTAGAGACCACCTGTCTAGTCCACTTCCCCTTTATACACATGAGAAAACTGAGGCCCAGAGAGTGCCATGGGTCACACAGCAAGCGGGAAGTGGAACTGGGACTAAAATGCTGATCTTCTGGGATTCCTCTACTCTAGGCATTTCACTGGCCACTTGGGTGAGGACAACCAGGAGTGGGGATGGAAATAGATCTGACCTTGTATGGCTGGGAGCTCCCGTGTGAACAGGCCTCAATTTACCCACTCTCTCATTCTTCAATCACAGGTTGAGCACCTGCTGTGTGTCACCTCCTGTGGGTTCTCTGGCTTGGCTGGGGGTCCAGGGGTGGTCATTGCTGCCTCTGGGAGAGGCTGGTTCCTCTGGAGGAGAGGGCTTCTGGGTGGTGGAGATTGGTGGATAGTGGCCTCTCCTTGTCCCTTACCAGGCAGCCTCTGAAGTGGAGCACAGGACAGAGCGCTGCTAAGAAGCATGAGCTGCCAAAGGGTCTGCCCTGGCCATTGGATGGCTCTGCTGGCCTTGTTGTCACAGCTGGTGGCTCCTCACAAAGACCTCATGGTTTGCCTCTCAGGGGTCTTCTTGGTGTGGTCACTGGAGGCAGTGGGCCAGGCCAAGAGTCCTGCCCACACCCTCACTGCTTGGTGAGCATGCCCAGGGCAGGGTCTGATATGTCCCTGGGTTGCCCGGCACCTGGCACATACCCTGGCATGCAGTAGATCCTCCTCCAGCACAGGACTGGCACATTAGCAAATCTCTGAGGTACTGAAGTGCAACCCCCGCCCCAAAACAAAGCTGGGAAAACTGCCCACATTGAGGTGCAGGTGTTAATTGCTCTAAACAAATCGTTTCCTCTATCTGCCTGAGCCTGTGTCCTTGTCTTTAAAATGGGGCAATACTATCCACCTGGCAGCTGCTGCAAGTCTGGAATGAGGTGACGTGGGAGAAGTGTCCAGCACATAGTTTTCCTTTCTTGTAGGCCCTGAGCTTCCTGAACGGGGTCGTCCAGTGAGCAAGAAGCCAGGAAACAGCTCATGGCCACACGGCTGCCTGGAAGCAGGGGCCTGGATAAGACGATGTCTCCCAGTGCCTCCAGGGTAAGGCATCTGGGCATCCGCATCCTTGGCCCATCCTTCCACGGTGGGCCTGGGAGCGGGGACCCCTGGGGCTCCTGGGC
>NW_007729233.1:145521-194205 GCF_000696425.1 Galeopterus variegatus | reverse complement strand
GCATCCTTGGCCCATCCTTCCACGGTGGGCCTGGGAGCGGGGACCCCTGGGGCTCCTGGGCCGTGCATCAGTTCCCTCAGTGCCCCAGCTCACCTCTAGATGGCAGCATTGGCGAGCAGGAGCTAAGTGGGAAATGGTGGGAGGGTGCTGGGCAGGGCTGGGCTAAGACTGCTGCTACCAGCCCATGTCCTCAAGTCCCACGCATCCTTGGCCCATCCTTCCACGGTGGGCCTGGGAGCGGGGACCCCTGGGGCTCCTGGGCTGTGCATCAGTTCCCTCAGTGCCCCAGCTCACCTCTAGATGGCAGCATTGGCGAGCAGGAGCTAAGTGGGAAATGCTGGGAGGGTGCTGGGCAGGGCTGGGCTAAGACTGCTGCTACCAGCCCATGTCCTCAAGTCCCCGCCCTACCCCACAGTCTGAGAGCAGAACTGGGGTGCGAGGGGGAGGGAGGTAGAGGAAGAAGGCACCTTGGGGATTCCTGGATTGAGAGGCAGGCTTCTACCTTCTCTTTCTGGGACAGTTCCTCTGGGAGCTCAAGATTTCCAGCTGTTGGGTCTGGGGGTTCGGGCAGGACACGGTGGCTGCAACCTCTTCTCTCAAAGACCATCCAGGAGTGTGGGTGAGAGGGGGTCTCTGGCAGCAGGGCAGGAGCCGCCCATGCAGGCTGGAGATGTCCAGCAGCCCCCGGCGTGAGATGGGGCTGGAGTTGAGCACTGGAATCCACCCTCCTCTCTCTGCTCCACCTTTCTTGGCATCCCCTCCTCCAGCTCCCTTTCCCCAGGAAGCCAGAGAGGAGCAGATGGAAACTGTCAGCAGCTCGTTAGGGTTACAGATGGGGAGCTGGGGGCAGGGGAGGAAGGGAGTTGCAGGGGGTAGAGTTCTTGGCCAGGCCCCCGTGGAGCCCCAGGCAGGGCCAGCAGGGGCTGCAATGGCCCTTTGTTAGGGGGAGAGTAGTGCCTCCTCCCAGTCCGTCCCCAACCCCAGGGAGAGGCTCAGGAGAAATCCCAGACTCTCCAGTAGCTGCAACTGGCAGTAATCTGGAGGTGAGATGGGGATGGTGCGGGGACATCCTTTGTCCTTTGCCAGGCCTGGCCTGCTGGTGCTAGCTGCATGGCAGGGCCTCTCCTCACCTCTGTCATCCCAACACATCTCTGAACTTCCCAGGTTTGGGGGCTGGGAAGCTAGGATAGATTCGACATGGGGTGGGGGCTTATGATAGCCCTGGATCACAGGGGAGAGGGGACTAAGGACATCCCCAGTATGCAGGTGTTCTGGGAAGGAAGCCGTGGTTCATATGGTGGGGCTCTGAGACACCTGCCATGCCCCCAGGCGCTGTGGCAGGCAGCTGCTCACAGGAGGAGAATGTTCCAGACAGATCACAGAACACTGACTGTGTGGGCCTCTGCTCCCACAGGCCGAGCTAGGGGCTTACCAAGAGTCAGTTGTATTGTTTCCGAATTAGTTTATGCCAGTAACACTTGTTATCAAAATTGTGTAATTTAATTAAATAAGAAATAAATCAAAATATTGTGAATACACAAAAAGTTGTTGTTTTTATAAAATGAAATTGAAGTCTTTAGAAAGACTCTATAAAGGTGAATTGCTAAAAAAATTGCTGTCAAATTAGGTGTGGATAAGCACCTGTAAGATAAGATCGGGAACAAAATTGTAAAAATCTAGAAGATGCAGCACTCATCACTTTATAAGAGTCTTTCACGTTCTTGTTCCACTTTAGAGAAATTGAAATTGGAAATTGAGGATAGTGTGTTGTGGGTTAGTTTACCCAAGAAAGACGACACAGCTCCATTCAGCAGACCCAAAGGCAGGGGGAAGACTGGCCCTGAGCAAAAAAAAAAAAAAATTAAAAAGGCAAAAACCTTAAACGCTTTAAGTTGAAATAAAATGTTGACATTGTGAAGGTGTGTTTTGTTTTTTATGATTTACTCCAGAACCAATTTTTTTATTAACCCTCCATTCAAAATAGTTTAACCAGAAGGCTTTTTCTATCCTAAGGGACATCTCTGTACACACACACACACTGTCACACACCCTCATAAGCATATCCAGGAACACACACACACCCGCCCCTGCACACATACACACGCTTGCCCACACCATGTACTTACACACATAGTACACACACACTCAAACCCCAGGCTCACACACATCTATTCAGAGGCACACACACCTAATTGGAACCCACACACACCTGAGCACACACTTACACACATCCACAAGCTGAACCCTTTTTTCCCCTGTAAGAACAGCCAAAGCAATAAGCCAAGGCTGGTTTTTAATCAGAAATTCACCCTTTGGTGTTTTTCTCTCCTTGGCCCACTGGGGAATCAAGGAGGATGGTGCAGGGAGGAGGGAGGATGGGGTGGTGGCCAGTGGGAGGACTCAGGCCCGGAGCAAGATTCATCTAGCTGGCACCCGGCTGGGAGACATGCAGTGGCTGCAGGTGAGCTGGGTTTGAGCTGCATTATTGAATGCCCAGTTCTGCTTTTATCTCACATGTAGCCAGGAATGCCTGAGAAGGTGGGAGGGAGTGTCTCCTGCAAAAACAAGGGCAGTGGGCTCTGCAGGGATCCAGAGCTGGCTTGGCCTGTTCAGCTCAGCCTCCCCCTTGCCTGAGGAGATCCATCTAAGGTTCTCTCATCTGAGGCTTCCAGATCCCTGGGCGCTACCTCAGAACTATTGCATCTGCATTTCTGTGAATCCGCCTAAGGAATCTGCATTTTTACACTTCCCCAGGTGACTCTGATGAGCAGCCAGGTTGGGGAACCCCTGATGGAGAACATTCCGCTGCCATAGAAAGACCTGTCTCTGGGGATCCCCAGAGATGTGCTGTCTCCTTGGTACCCTGTGTGATCTTGGCCAGGGGTGGAGAGATTTCTAAGACAAGGGTAGAGAGCCCTGAAATTCTGGGAGCTGAAAGGAATCTCATACTTGGGTCCTGTTTTATAAAAGGAGAGACAGAGAACTGGAGGCAAAAGGACTTGCCCAAAGCCATTCAGAGAGTCAGTGAAGTTGCTGGGACTTGATCCTGGGTTCTGTGGTTCCAAAGTTCATATCTGAATGTCAGTCAGGATAGGCCAGGTTGTGTGTTGCCATAACAGACATCCCCACGTCTCAGCTATTCAAGACAACAAAGATTCATTTCCTGCTTCTGAACACGTCGAGGGTGGGTCAGCAGAAGCTCCATTTTTCTCAGACACTCAAGACCTGGCTGATGAAGCAGCCGCCGTCTTGGGTTTTGCCAGTTGCTGGGCATTGGAAGGAGCACTCTGGTGGGCACTGGCACTTAACTGCTGTAGCCCAGAAGTGACCTCATCACTTCTGTTTGCAGTTGTTGGCCAGAACAGGTTGCATGCCTCACTTCCAACTGCAGGAAGTAAGTCCCATCAGGAAGTGGGAGAAATGGAAATATTTAGCAAAAGCACAATTCATGTCCATTCTCTGCCAACTGTGTGTGACCATGGGGCCCAGGAGCCCTACTGTGTCCCTGGCAGGGGCCCTCTAGACAGCCAGCTGGGGAAAGCCCTTCTCCCTTCTTCAACCCAGTCTCAGCCTCCCCAGCTCTGTCTGTGCAATTCCCAGTCTCCCCACTTCTCCCTTCCCTCTCCTCATCCTCTCCAAGGCCTGCCTTCTGCTCATGCTCCAAGCGAGGAGTTTTAGGTTCCAGTCCTGGCTTTGCCTTTAACTGGCTGTGCAGGGTCGGTGGGTTCTTCAGTCCTTCTGTGGGCCTCAGTTTGCCCATCTGTACACTGGGACTCTGCCTGTGAATCTTGGCCCCGTCTGCCTCTTGTGGGAAGTGTTTCTGCTGGCCGCTGCTTGTTGAGACAACAGACCTGGGGGAACAGACGTTATTTTTCTTTCTTTCCTGTCCCTGTTTTAGAAGATCCCACATATGTTAGGCCTGAAGACATCCCACGCGTCCTGGGAGCTGAAGGGGCTGCTGCTTCTGCCAGGAAAAAAATCCCTTCTTGGAGGTGGGGAGCTCTCCCCAGAATGAGGCCTGGTCAAACCTGTGCCCCTCTTCTCATTCCTATGGGGGCAGGGGCCGGCTCCTAGGGCAGCAGGCAGAGTGGTATTGGCTAGTGCATCAGGCTAGTGGCGAGGCAGAGAATCCTGCCCGCTCCTTTCCTTCTCACCTGGAAACAGCCCAAGAAGTGAGCTTTGTATCTCGAGGGATTTAGGTTTGATGTCTGGAAGGACTTCCTGGCAGAGGCAGTTCTGCATGGGGGAATGGAGGAGGAGGGAAAAAGTCTCTGATATATATTTAATTTTTAATTAGCCTACGAAGCTTAAACCTTTCCTACATTTTAAAAATTTGTTTTTAATGTTGCAGAAGTAATACATGCTCACATAAAAAACAAAACAGAAGTTTATAGAGCACAGAGTGAATGTTCCTTCCTCTTCCAGGCCCACCCTCCAGGGGCAACCACAGCCAGCAGTTAGGTGTGTGTTCTTCCAGATCTTCCCCAAGCACATGCACATAAGATTACAAGGCTTTATGATATGTCTTTACGAAAATGGGACCATGTTTTTGTTTATAAATACAGTTCTGCAATCCACCCACTCACCCACCCACCCACTCACCCATCCACTTACTCACTCACCCACCCACTAGCTCTTCAGACAAGCACTGAGCTACTGCTGTGCGTCTACTCCTTCATTGGGCCCCAGGGCTCCTTTGTGGGCCTCCTTACCCGGGCTCCCTAGCTTGGCTGAGGCGGAGGTCACTGCTGTCTCTTCTTGAGTGCCCATTGTATGCCGCATGCTTTCTTACATGTTACTGAATCCTCTAGGGTGCTTTTGCCCATTCTAGGGCAATCTGGATCAAACACCATCTCCCCCAGGAAGACTTCCCTGGGGGTAGGTGAGTGTCTTTCTCTTGTTGCAATGACCCCCGTACTTTTTTCATTCCTCTCTGTACCTTCTTCAGAGCAATGGCCTGTTTGTGCAATGATCTCCCCATCCCCAACAACTGGACTATAAACAGCTCCCTGAGGTCGAGGATGTTTGTCAGCCAGGTTTACGTCTGTATCCATCATTTCTAGCATGTGGAAGACACTGGCTGCAACAATGACTGCAGCTTCCTGCTGGCCCCATGCAGACTGAGGACTCAGGGTGGGACCTGGGGAGGGGCTCTCCCTCCCCAAGCCTCTCTTTTCCTTTCTCTAGAATGGGGACAGCTCTTCCTGCCCTCCCCCACTCACCATCCTGCCCCAGCCAACAGATCCTACATAAGTATCCCGGGGTGGACCCAGAAACTTTTTTTTTTTTTTTTTTTTTTTGTGACCAGTAAGGGGATCGGAACCCTTGACTTGGTGTCGTCCGCACCGTGCTCAGCCAGTGAGCGCACCGGCCATCCCTATATAGGATCCAAACCTGCAGCCTTGGCGCTCCCAGCACCGCACCCTCCTGAGTGAGCCACGGGTTCGGCCCTGGACCCAGAAACTTGGCAGAGAGAGTGGGGGGTCTCTGCACATCCTTGTCACAGTTCAAACACCTTCTTTGATGGATAACGACCACCACTCACAGAGCCCCTGCCTGTTTGCTGGGAAATCCTTCCCTGCAAGGAGCTGAAGTCTGTCCCTGAGACTAGCAATCAGCCCAGGATGGGCCCTGGACACAGGCCAACCCACTCACCACGCTTTTTATGGCTGCATCCAGAGAGGTTAAGTGACTTGCTTAAAGTCCCTCAGTAAGTGAATAGAGGATTGGAATCCCCACTCCTGACTCCTGGTCCAGTGCTCCTTCCCCCACCAAGGCTCCTGACTCTGACCTCCAGGTCCCACTGACCTGTGGGCTTCCCGTCTCAGGGATTCGAGGACGGAGGCCGCGACGTGGGAACCTTCAGATCACCCCTCTCCAGACTGTCGGTGTGTCCGGTCCCTGGGACAAGGCTGCCTGGCCCCGAAAGGCTGCAGTTCAGCCCCACCCCCCACCTTGCCTCCTCCTTCCCCAGTTCCTCTCATTTTTCCTCTGAAAGGAAAAAATTAATAGAAAATGTAAGTGAGCAATCTCACGGACGAGGCGGGTTTTCATTATTTGCAGCTGGGGAAGGCAGGCTGGGGCGAGGATCCCAGTGAAGCATGGATTCTGCCAGGAGCCTCGGGAGATAATTGAGCGGCTGCGGCAGTGGCGGCGCAGAGGCGGCGGCACGGGGCGGGCGCAGGGTCGGGAGCTGTATTATCATTAGAATTTACATGACACATTAGCCAGAAGTGGCAGCGTTCATCTTTCTAACCAAATCTCATTTACCAAATGAGCAGCCGACACTTGTTTTATCAGCTGGCTCGGTTCTCCATGCGGCTTTCTGCTCAGAGCGCTCTGGGTGGGCCGCTGTCCCTATGGGCATAGGAAGGAGAGACCACCAATAATTATTGAGGGCCCACTGTGTGCCAGATGCTTTCTTATATGTTAGTGAATCCTCATAACAGCCCCGTGGGTAGGCAGTGTTATTACACCCATTTTATGGACAGGGAAGCTGAGGCTTAGAGCAGTAGGGCCATGCTTTAATTTCGCACTGTTCTAGCAATAATGATAGTGAACTTGAGAGGGTGAACTCTGAAGCCAGCCTTCCTGGGTTTGAATCTCGGCTCTTCCACTTGCCAGCTGTGTGGACTTAAGCAAGTTACTTAATCTCTCCGGATCCCTCTGTCCTTACCTACAAAATATTAGTGATAGTACCTATATCAGGGCTATTGTGAAGACTAAATACAACACTGAGATCAAAGTGATTAGCATCGAGTAAGTTTGAACCAAACGAGCATCTTGGTATCTATTGGTTGTTACTGTCACTATATTTCTTTTTATTGCTAGCGTTTATTGCCCCCTGGCACTGCCCCTGCCCGTACTAGGTATTGTGCTAGTCACCCTCCACTTAAGATGGCATCTGCCTCTTCCCAACACTACTGCACTTTTTTCTGATGAGAGAGAGATCTGAAGCTCAGAGAGGTAAATTGGCTTGCCCAAGGTTGCCAAGCACTTGGGTGGTGAAGCTGCTTCCTGAGCTGGAACTGGGGCTTTTTGAGACTGAGACTTGTGTCTTTCTGGCTGTGCCAGCTGCTTTCCTGCCCAAGAAGGGAGTTTTCCCTCATGGCAGGATGGTAAAGTCCCGGATGGTCCTCTCTGAACTGTTCCCCAGCTCCCCCCACCGGCCCCTGTTCTCTGCCCCAAGGGACCTGTAGATGGGGGGGTGTCTGCTTCTGCCCCCAGGAATGTCTCCCACTGAGCCCATCACTCAGGCAGGGGAGATGGTGAGGGTTAACGACGGGGAACCCCTGATTGAGCACCTACTATGCGCTGGGCCCCAGGGCGAGACAGAGACAAACGAGTTGCAGTCTCCAATGACAACACAAAGGGTATCACCCGACAGAATGTGATTAATTGCCAGAGGAACTACAGAGACAACAACTGGGACTGGAGTGTGTAGGCAAAGAGCCCTGCTCTGAACAGGAGCCAGAACCTCAGCCGCTGTGGGGAAGGGCTTGTTTATTCATTTGGCAGAGATTTGCTGAGCGCCTACTATGTGCCAGGCCCTTTTCTAAGTGCTTGGGGCTGTCACAGGCAGACAAATTCTCTGTTTTCATGGAGTTTAAAATCCTTAGGGGATGACAAAGAGACATAGAGACACAAGGAAGCTAATTTCAGAAGGTAAGTGTGCAGACAATGAGAAAGGTTGGGGCAGAGGGACCGGAGAGGTGTTAGATTATCCAGGTCAGAGGAGGCTTCCCAAAGGAGGTGACATTTGAGTGGTGACCTGAACTCGGAGGAGGGGCCAGCCATCCGAGGATGAGGATGTGTGGAAGGAGTTGCAGGCGGGGAAAGAGCCAGGCAAAGGGTCTCTGGAGGGAGTGAGCCTGGCAAGATGCAGAAACAGACCGCAGGTGGGCCGGGCTGAATGGTGGCGCGTGTGCACGTGTGTGTGCGTGTGTATGTGCGTGCATGTGTGCGTGCATGTGTGCGTGCATGTGTGCGTGCGTGTGTGCGCGTGGTGGGGTGGGATGGGGGAGGGTGGAAGGAGATGAGGTGGCAGTGCAGGCCCCGGCCTGTGAGGGCAGAAGTGAAGAGGGGACATTCACATCTCTGCAGTGACCCTGCCTTTCCTCTGAGTGGCCTCTCTGCTCTCCTGGTTGGCCTCTCTGCCTCGCTTTGTCCTCCTCATCAATGTCCTTTTCTGCTGAAGATTCCGTGGATGCACCTTGAGGGGCACAGCCAGCTGCTGGTCCCTCTGCCGCCTGCGCTCCGGCCTTGCCTGCAGCTGCTCTCTGGCTTTGCACCCTCTACCTGAGGCCCTTCGCCCAGCTGTGCCCTCCGTTTGGAGATCCTTTCTCTGTTTCAGTTTGGCAAACTTCTAGACACAGCTGAAGTGTGACCTCAGGGAAGATGGACACCCCCTCCTCGGAGTCCCTCGATCCCCATGCTTCCTCTCTTGGAGCACCGGACACACTGCATTGAAATCACCGTTTCTTGGATGTGGGCCTTATTCACAAACGTCTGTTGATGAATCAAAGAACATTATCCCTTTTTTGTCTATGGCTCTGTAACTTCTGAGGGGACTTCTGGCTAGGGTGGCAGGTGTTGCCCTCTAGGACCTCCCTCTGAGGCTGGAGGGGGATCAAAGGGGATTTCCCCACTTTGTTTTTTCCCCTTCCTCACAGGGACCTAGGGACCACAGGGGCCCAATCCAGTGACCTAGGCTGGGGGTGGAGTAGCCCCCTGGGCTCAGCGTCTGTACTTCTGTGCACCAGGAAATGACTTGGAGATGCTCTGTCAAGCACAAGATATAAATTGCAGGCCGTTTTTAAACGTCTGGAGAGATTGCTTTTTGAGTGGCAACCTGCATCTGTGCATATCGGGAGGGGGCGGGGCAGGGATTCATTTACTTTTCTCTATTCTCTCTTCTCCCTGGGGCTCAGTCCCTTCTTGGCCCAGCAGGACCTCAGCTCAGGCCTGGGGTAAGAGGTAGGGGGCTCTGGGCACAATGGGGATTGACTGAAGGGGGTCTCCTGGCCCAACCTGTGACCTCCCATTGCGAGTTGCTGGTCGAGGGGCTGGCAGGCCCTGGCTGGGGAGCTGGAGGATGGCTACAGTCCCTATAACAGGCCTACCTGCTGGTGGGCAGAACCCCCTTCCCCACTTCCCCATCTCAAACAAGATAGGCTCAGAGGCCTGGCTTTCAGTGCTTCTCTGCTAGACTGATTTTCAAGGCATTGATTTGACTGCATTTGCTTCTGTCTCAGACACACTCATCAAATCCCACAGAGACCCCAGCTTGGTATAGGCGTCTTCATTTTCTAGACCTTCGGGGCCATGGGCTGGGTCTCTGTGTCTGGCTGTGGGGACTGCTGGGGCTTGGGGTTAATGGGAGAAAATCTGTGGACCAGGGCAATTGCAAAGGGGCCAACTGCTGACCCCAGAAGCAGTTATTCATTTGTTTCTTCATTCAGTCATTCATTCATACAAGAAATTTATTTGAGTGTTTACTCGATACTAGGTATGCTTTTGGAGCCTGGAAATGCAGGGGTGAATTAAATTGAATAGGATCTGCCTTCACAGAGTTTACACAGGACTTTGTTCTTTAGCTTCAGCTTCAGCTTTCTCATTGTTTTATGGTGATAGTAATAGTGCAGAAAGAGAAGGGAAGGGGAGTTCTAAAAGCATAGATCCCAGGTGAGAGGAGCTGGGCTGAGCATAGAGGAGGCATCGGAACAACCCCAGTCCCCACCCTCTAAGAGCAGAAAGGCCCAGACATTTGTGCAGTACGATGGGAGGTTGAGGCACTTCACTTCTGCCAGCCTTGGTTTCTCTCCATGAACTTGATCGACAGTTCAGATTGGAAAGGGGCAGGGGTGGGGTGGTGAGGACTATGGGAATGTCTGGAGCAGTGCTCTCTGGGGGCAGGATGAGGTGGGGCCTGCCCATTAAAGTGCATGCGATGTTCTGCTTGAGAAGGGACCCAGCTCTGTTCTCAGGGAGCCGCAGTCTGAGGGGAGATATGGCAGTGAACCTCTCTTCTTTTCCCTTTTCCTGGCCCCAGCCCTCTCTTTGTGGCTTCCTGGGTAGATCATCCTTTACCTCTCCTGGAACACAATCCCAATTCCAGCACAAAGGGAGTAGATGCTGTGGACAAAACATCCACAGCTGGGAGGTGGAGGACTTCTGAGTCAGCCCTGGCAGAGCTGGCAGCCCTGCCCATCCCTGTGTCTCGCTCCTGTGGGTCCCCTCGAGGGATCTCTCCTGGGCTGTAGTAGTTTGTCCAAGACAAGACCCATCTCCCTGCTCCCTGTGACATGAGGGCTCCAGTGAGCTAATTGCTTGGGGACTTCTCATTTCTACCCCAGGAGCAGGACAGGGGATGCAGGTGTTCCTGGGCAGGGGTCAAGGATTTGAGGTCAAACCCATAGGGAATCAGTTTCCTGGGAGGTTGAAGGTTGCTCCCAACCCCAGGAAGGCTTTGGGCCATGCTGTGGTCTCTGCCCAGGTGGCCCTGCAGCCATTTCTCCTCACAAAAAACCACCCCAGAAGTTGAACTCAGCTGGCAACAGCGCAGGGGGCCCTTGAGGGGGAGGGGACTCCTGAGCCTGCATGGGGCTGGGCTGGGGGCAGCTGCCATGCGATTCCCACTCCCAAGCTGGAAAAGGAGCCGCCGGCTCCTCCGCGGCAGTCAGGAGAGCTCCCAGAGGACCTGGCCTCTCTGGCACGCTTGGAGAGCTGGTTACAGTTTGAGTTAATGCTCCTTAGAAGGAGCCGATGGGTCCCTCCGGGGCCTTTCGGGAGATTACAGATCACATTCAAACCAATCCACCCTGGAGAGGGAGAGGGGAGGCTAGTGCACTAAATCAGCTGTCTGAGCCCAGGAGGTGGGGAGCGAGACTGGCTCAGCACTAGAATGGCAGTGGTGAGGCACTTAAGAGAGCAACCCATCTGCTAGCCATGGTTCTATTAACGCAGCCTGGCCTTCCCCCATCAGGTAGGTACTAAGCGACAGATGGGGAAATGGACAGACACACAGAGAAGTTAAGTTGCAGAAAACTGCATGACCACTCACCTAGGCAGCCTGGCTCCAGAACAGCACCGCTGACCGCCACGCTGCATGCTGGAACAGGTGCTGGAGCTACAGTGGGAAGCAGACCCAACCAGGAGCTGGTGCTGGTGCTGAGACCTGGGCTGAAGCTGTGGGGTAGGGGCCCGCTGGAGCTCAGGCCCACGGAGGACACTCCCCGTTCTTCTTTGTGTCCAACAGGCCTATGGGGGAGATGCAGGGTGCACATTCCTGAGATCCCTTCCTCTCCTGGAGGTCTCAAGCGATATGGGCTCTGAAAGATGTTCCACCTTTACCACTCCTGGCTCACCCTGCCTGGCTGGCTTGCTCTGAGGCCTGGGCAGAGACTGCTTGTCAGATATCTTGGGAGATCGAGATCGGACCTCAAGTTGGGCTGAGAGAAATTACAAAAGCTCCTAACCTGGAGCTAGAGGGAGGGTCGGTGGGTGTGACCCAGAAGCAGCCAGAAGCCATGACCTTGAGAGACCGGGGAGCCCTCTGCAGCCCTCCTGTTCCCTGGGGTCTCTGGTATCTGAAGTCCCAGGCCACTTTCTTGCTTAAACATTATCAATGGTTTATAATTGCCTGCAGAACAGAGCTCAGTTTAGGTTCTACATAAATTCCAAAGTTCTTTAAGCTTCGCCTCCTGTGGCAAGTTAGGGGTATAAAAGGTCTCGAGGAAAGAACCAGGCCAGGGTTTGGGATGTGCAGCCTCCCTGGGTTTCTAGGACAGTGTTGCTGTTGACATGGTCAAATGTTACAGTGTTAATTCTTTGGACACACATCAGTTCAGGGCCTGGACCCCAGGGGCTGTCTAATTTGCATGGTTCCATTAGGGGATGACTCCTGTCTTTTCTTCTGCTCTGGACTGGTCTTCAGAATCCCTTTCTCTATACTTTGGCTGCCTCATCCCACAGAATCTTGGATTTGACAATGGGTAACTGACCGATATAATGAAAAATTGCAAAGTGCAACTTATGGGATGTAAACAAAATACAATTGTATTTGTGTCCCCCACTGTCCTTTTAAATTTTATCTCCACGGCTTATTGGTTGTTCACTTTTAAGTAATATGTACATTTTTTTAAAAAGTCACTTTTATACATAAAGTAGGTTTTAATTACAAAATAAGAATGTATAGTCTCAGATAATAATTCACATTTCAGATTTAATTCAGTGTCAAACATTTCCCCTCTCCAAGCCAGAGCAGCTGACAGGGTGTAGGGGACTGGGTCTGTGGCTGCTATAACTGATCCCTCCAGGATTGGGAAGGGGATGGAGTAGGGGAGAGGGGGCAGCAAAACTCCCTGCTTGTTCCAGTTTGAATAAGGCTTTACACTCTCAGGGCTTGGTCGATAGGCACCTCCTGTTTCCCCTTGGCTCCCGGGTCTCTGTGGGTCCTCTCCACACAGACTTTTGCTGTTGAGTCCCAGCTCTTCCTTGGCAGGACTTAAAGTGGTCCCAAGTGGCTCTCTCTCCCTTGGCTCTTCAGTAAACACCTATACAGCCTTTGGCCCCACATGCTCTGGGCATGCAGGCCACCCCCAGGGTGGCTGCTTCCTGTCTGCCATGGTCTCTTGCCAGTTGGATTGCCCAGGCAGGAGTTAGACCCCAGGACCGAGTCTTGGTCAGGCCCCCTACTTTGGTAGGCAGCTTCTGCTGTATGTTGGTGCCTCTGTGAAAACTTCTTTCTGAACTCCCCGTCATAGGCGAAGAGGAGCTCTGCCTCCTGCCCACAGCTGAGAACGTTGGCAGTAGGGTGTTCATGCCAGCCAAGCCCCGCGGCTGATGGGCCCACCTCAGCCCTACACTGCCCACTGGCCATCAGGCAATAAGACTAATAGGAGATGGCTGATCTGAGTAAGCTATGGCATGTTGAATGCCAGCTCCATCCTTAACTAGGCGTGTGACCTTGACAGCTGACCTCACTTCTCCGTGCTTCTGTTTTGTTATCTGTAAAACAGGGATACTAGTACTTACCTCATAGATTGCTGAGAAGAATAAATGAGATAACCAACAACACTTAGTGCACGGTGCCTGGCACGTAGTAAGCACCAACAAATAACAAGTTATTATTATTCTTATTATCGCTGGACTCTGGAACTTGGGAAGCAACAGAAAAGTGATACGAGCATAGGTTGTGGAATGTGGAGCAAGACAGATCTGGTTAGACTGGCTAGTTTTGTGACTTTGAGCAAATTAGTAACCTTCTCTGAGCCTTAGTTTCCACAGCTGTAAAATGGGCTTTCACTATCCCATTTTGCCTCAGGGCTGTTGGGGGGATTTATTGAGACAGAGTCTATAATGCTCCGAGTTCTTGCTTTAGTTTACAGTAGGCAAGTGACAAGAGACAGCCATTGTATTCTATTAATAACGGGAGACAGGATTTTCCTAGAAGTCTAGGAGGTGCCAGTCCTCCCCAATGCCCCTTTAAATTAGCCATTCTGCTCTCATTTATCTGTGCCACTTTAATCACCAAGGAAACAGTGAAGAGACCCAGATATTACCAAGAAACCCTTGATTTATAATTACCGCACCTCATAGGCAATAATGTCTCCTCCACCACTCCGGTCCTGCTCTTGCATGTTGGAATGCAGCTCTCCATTGTCAAGAGCTGGGAACTTCAGCTTCAAACTATATGCAAACAGCTGGATATCGCTCATCTGTGTTTTACTCCAAGCCTGCAAACCATCCTGGAGAACAGGGGAGCGAGAAGGAGACATCTCCGGGCTGGCCTTGCTAATGTGTAGGCTCATTTTCCTTGACTTCCTCCTGCCATAGGAGGGAAGAATTGTTTTCTGTTTGGCAAGCCAGCATCAATATTTCCAGTGACATGAGGAAGGAAACAACCCCAGGTAGCTTTGATGAGACAGTGGGGAGGACTGCTGGGGATGTGGTTCCCCTCCTGCCTGGTCTCATCCCCTACCCATGCCGAGGGCCCAGAGAGTCAAGCTGGATTACAGACCCACAGGTGGAAATGCCCCTTGGAACTGAACTTCCTTGCCCAACCTCTTTGCAGATGAAGGCCCAGAGAGAGGAAGGGATGTGCCCAAGTTCAGAGGACAAAGCTGGGGCTAGAACTAGGCTTTCTGGCTCCCTGTTTCATGCTTTCTCCACTCAACAGCAATTTTTTGAACTTTTAAAAAACTACAGAACCTTCTGGAAAGTGAAATTGAATATGGAAACCCAAAATATAAAACAGATAAAGTGGATATGCTCTGGTTGTAGTGTGGTCAGCAGGGGGAGGGGGCAGGAGCCCAGTCTAGTGGCCTCCCATATCCCTGTTTGACCCCTGAAACTCCTTCAAATAACATTAGTGTTCTGCGGCAACTACTTGAAACCCCTGCAGTAAACTCTCAATATGTGCATTTGATCTCAGTATGTTCTCAATATGTTAATTTGGGGAAGAAGCTGGAGGTTTGGACTCTAGTTTTTAAAATTCTATTTCTTTTCTTTTCTTTTTTTTTTGGTCGCTGGCTGGTACAGGGATCCAAACCCTTTACCTTGGTGTTATAACACTGTGCTCTAACCAACTGAGCTACCTGGCCAGCCCCTTCTAGTTTTTTAAAAAAACCAACCAGAGATTTGGGATCTTCCTTCGTTGACCCTTCCTCCACTATGGCCATAGACTGAGAAAGAACAGGGTGCCATCCCTCCAGTTTCAGAAGAAAAGGTCAAGAAGAGACCAAGCTTCTGAGTGGCTGAAATCTGCTTCTGGAAAGTGCCTTCTCTCTAGCTGGGTGGTGAGCACTGGGAGCCAGCCTATGACACCTGCCACCCCTCCCCTGGATCCTGGAGGGGGAAGGACTCAGGAGCTCTCAGCCCTGGGTTGTTGGTGGCAGCTATGTGTCCATTGGCAAGATAATGAACTGTTCTAAGCCAAGTGTCCTCACCTCTGAAATACGGACAGTATCTCGACCTGGGTTGTTGTGAGATTCAATAACATAAAAGGTGTGAAAGTGACTGACACAGTTCTTGGTTCATAGGAAGTGCTCTATAATTGTTGGTTCTTAACTTCATGTGTTCATTTTTGATTCCACAAATGTTTATTTGAAACCCCGGGCCCTGGGCTGGTTGCTAAGGACGCAGAGCTGGTGGGAAGGATTGCTGGTTGGGAAGGGCAGGGCTGCACAGGATTCTTAGCTCTCATTATTCGTACCTGTGCTAATGCTCTCCTTTGTCCTCAGCCCCTTCTCATCAGCATGAGAAGGGATTACTGAGTCCATTGGTTTTTCAAATCTTTTAAAAAATTTTTTAATTTTTTTTTTTCCTTTTTGTCTTTTTTACTGACCGGCAACGGGATCGCAACCCTCGGTGTTGTGTCCGCACCGCGCTCAGCCAGTGAGCTGGAACTGGTCTCCACATGGGATCCGAACCCTCGGCGGGAGCGCCACCGCGCTCCCAAGTGGCGCACTCTCCTGTGTGCCACCGGGCCAGCCCCAAATCTTTCTTTTTTTAAAGCGAGAAGCTGTTTTTAGAAAAGAAGTAATCATGATGGAGTTCTTACTATGGGCTGGGGACTGTATTAGCTCCCAAGAATCTTGTGATTCTATTATTGTGCCCACTTTGCAGCTGGAGCAATTGAGACAAGGAGGTTAAGTAATATTCCTGATGTCATAGAGCTTGTATGAAATTCCAATACATAAAGATCTAAACGTTTCAAAAAAAAAAAGAGAACAAAACTGTGGTTATTAGAGGTGGGAAAGGGGGAGAGGAGAGGGTCTGGCAAGAAGCTAGTTAAGGGTCACAAAGATTGATTATGTTTTGTAAACATGAGTATACTAATTATCCTGATCTAATCACCACATATTGAACACATGTATTGATATTCGATTCTGTAACCCACAAATATATAAAATCAATTAAAAAAATCTAAATGGGTCTTGAAGAAGAAGTTAGGACTCTGTTCTTTCCTTTCACCCCTTCCTGCCGCACTGTTCTAGCACAGTTTAAACACCGTGGATGCAGGTCAACGCTTACATTTGATGAAAAGGGAAACTGAGGCCCTGAGAGGAGTAGACTTGATCAAGGCCGTTCAGCGAGCCAGGGGCAGAGCTGGCACCTAAACCCAGGCCTCTGGGCTCCCAGCTTCAGGCCTTGTCCTCCATCAGGCAACATGGAGCATCCTTTTGGCTCTGTGAGATGACCTCCTCGGTCCCTTCAGTGGGAACATTCCTGAATCCTTGCTCTGCCCGTGGTGGGGCTGGGCTGATGTGGGCTGGGCTCCCCTGTAAGAGGTGCTGAGCGGAACCCTCCCCGAGGGGAGAAATAGCTCACTTCTTGGACTCCCAGGCAGCCCCCAGTTCAGACTTTTTTTCTTTTCTCCAGGTGACAAACTACACAATTAAGGGCTCACTAATAAGCCGTCCGTCTTGTCCCTCCCGCCGGCTTCCTCCTCCTCTGGGAGGGGATCAATGCCTTATCTCAGTCGGGCCTGTGTGGAGAGGAAGGAGGAAATGAAAGCACTTAATTAAGGCGCAGAGGAGCGGAAAGGGAACACTGCGTCCTCCTGGCTCCCCTATCTCCCCTCTGAAGGCAGCGGGCAGCTGCGGAGTCCACTGAGACTCCCAGAATGAGACTCGACTGCTCGGCTGCAGCCCCTGTGCAGGAGGCAGAGGAGGAGGTGCTGAAGCTCAGAGACCCTGCAGGCCGCAGTGCTGTCTGGCACCAGCTACGGCTTCCCCAGATGGAAATGACCCGTTCTTTACCATCCACCCCACCCCCAGGGAGCAGGCAGTGAGGAGGGGTGGTGGGCAGTAAGAACGCTGCCTGGAAAACAGCCCCCTGGGCCTGAATTTCTACTGCAGAAGTGTATTCTTTCAGGCAAGGCAAGCTTCCTTGGCTTTATGTCCCTGCATGACTATAAATGCTTACAGAGGGGAGCTCTTCCTATGTGCATCAGAGAGGAAGGGGCTGGGCCCAGTGGTCTGCACTGTTCCTTCTCTCGGGCCCTGGGAAGTGCCTAAAAACGGTCCTCAGAGTGGCTGGGAAGCCAAGTGCCCACCGGCAAAAGGCATCACACACTCGGAAGAAACTGTGGCCTGAATCCTCTAGGCTGTTCAGGATTCCTCGATGAGGTTCTTCCCTGCTGTCTCAAGGGCCTCCATCCTCTGTGAACTTGGCTGTTGGCACCTGGGCATCTCTCACTCCCATGGCTCCAGCACCTTCTGTCCTGACTAGTGTCAAACTGTCAACCTTCACAAGCCCTCTGGCTTCCTGGACTGGATGTGATCCTTACCTCTTATTTTTCCTGTCACATCTCTAGTCTGTTACAACCAGCTCCAAGACAGAAGGTGGCACCTTTTTGGTTCTATGACCCTCACGGTCCTGCACACAGGGGGAGGGCAGATGTGTGAGAGTCATTCTCAGAGCATCCTGAGCCTGCGTGGTGGAGTCCTGCTTTCCACCCTGGAGTGCTCCCACCAAAGCAGTCCTGTTCTGCCATGCCCTGGGAGGCCTGTGGTCTGGCTGTTGCCCACCATCTGCCCACCCTATGACTGGGATTCAGGGATGGAAACTTGAGGGAGCTTTGCAAAACATCTGGGGGGAAGTTGACTATACCTGCAGGGTGGGCCCCATTTCCTTGCCACCCATGAGGGGCAGACTTAGTGAGTCTACGCAGTGGGACCAGTGTTGGTGGTCCATTGAGAGCAAAGTTCTTTGAGATAATTTTTTAATTCAATGAATGTTTTTTCGAGGCAATAAAAGGGGGATTGGAGAACTGATCCGACCCCAGAGAATGAACCATGTCGAGTTTTTAAGTTAACTTGAGTGTGTACAGAGTTGTTGTCCCGTCTGGTCTTGTACAGGTGTAACTGCAGTGTAGCTCTGACCTTAACCTCTTGTCCCTCCTCTCCAGGGTATGGGCTGAGGCTTGTCAGAGGGCTCAAGGCCATCCTGGTGACTAGCGCAGCCTCCCCTCCACCGGTCTCTTGGGGTCTGGGTTCTCAGTCACATTGTTCACTAAGTCCCATCTGACATGCCAGGCTGCTTCCTGAGGAACTCATCAGGGGCCTTGCTGCACTCCGTACGTTGTTGTTCTGCCTGTAATCTCATGTTGGGCATCTCCTGTGCCCGCCTTTTACTGCAGCCACTGCTACCACAACCAGCCTCGAGCAGCTGCACTAATGGCACCTCGTGCAACTATACCATGTAGCTTTCACTTTCCACCCCAGGGCCTCTGTGTGTTGGGGCTTGAGGTTCCTGTGGTGACACACTCAGCACCCTTATATACGCAAACCTGGGAGTGTGAGTCGGTGATGGGTTGGAGCCAGCTCATACCAGCTCGCAAGAGCCAATTGTTATACACTCAGAAAATTTCCTAGACAGATGTTGAAACTTTGGCAGCTTGAAATCAGCTATGGCAGGAGTATATACCTCACAGAAATTGACAAATACTACAGATTAGACTTCCCTTCCCCGAGAGCCAATTTACCAGCACGCTCATCCCCCTGCGCAGCCCTTTACCAATGAGGGTCAGGAGCTGGTGGATAAATACTGTCCCCTTCCATTCTTCAGATGGATAATTCTGAGATGAGTTCTGCACTGCTTCCCTCCTCAGAAGGTCCCAGCAGGGTCGAGCCCCAGTTGCCCACAGCAGTGGCTAGTCAGAATGCACCCTTGTGTTGGATTTTCATCCTTTCTGTTTTGTTCTTTCCAGCTCATTCCTATTCCGTGGGATACTTCCCAGCATAAACTACTTGCATGCAAACCCTTGTCTCAGACTTTGTTTCTGTGGGTGGGGGCACAAGCTAAGACCATTCCTTTAAGTACAGACTATATTTGCTTCCCTTGCCCAGAGGATACTGTTTCTGTGCTTTTACTCCTGCAGTGTTTATTTCTGTGTCTGGCTGTGATTATATGGAGTCTTCCCAAAGCAATGACTGCTGATTTGCCTTGGAACACCTTCTGTGGAAGTGGAGAGGATTTTAAAATATTCAATTGATTTAGGCTGCAAAAGAACATCTTCTGGCCTCGGCGCTCTCTGCGAGTCTCTTGCCTGTTGCTCTAACAACTTTCCTCCATGATTGATTTCAGTTTCATTTGCAAGTATAACCACCACCTATGTCTTCTCCTAGTGACTGGATTTCTCTCTTATTTCTGCATCATAGCTGCCCAGGAACCTCAAAGGTAGAGGTTCCATCCTTAAGTCATTTAGCCAGCACTCCCCCAGATTTTATATGTCTTAAGCTTGTTTCCAGTTTCTAACACATATTATCTGCCTTGATCTGTCTCAAACTCTGCCCACTGATATGTTGCTGATTGTTGAATGTTCTGACCCATGACTTGGTTTCCCACTTTATCAGAGTTCCGTGGGTTGCACTTAGTTGAGCAGGTTGGGTGATGGTTGAAGAGTTCCCTAGTTAACTAGGCCATGAACAGTAGCTATGTTGGCCCTTGTGTTTACCTCTTTGAGATGGTCACATTCTGAGAAAATTAGGTTGGGCCAGAATGGAAGAGGATCGGGCATTTTTTCCCCTCCCTGTCCCTCTACTAAAAAGTGTCAGCCTTGGGACTGTAGAGGAGCATTTCCCCAAGTCAGTTCCATTTGGTTCACACAGCTCTATCAGGTATATGTCCCTTGACCTTGATGCGGGTGATACGAAGGATGAAGAGAGAAGAGGTCAAGGTTGTCAAGACCGTGGGGAAGACACAGAGAAGATAAGAGGAGTGGGCATGGTCAATGGGTTGATCCTCCATAGCACTGCCAGACTGTCTGTCTGAGAAGACCCCAATGAGCACCCAGGGGACTGGTATTGTCAGGAATGTCCCAGATATTCTACACTGGGGTCCTCACAACCCTGTCTTGTTCCCTGGACATGCCCTGGTTTTGCAAGTCTCTCATATTCCATCTCCTGAACTAAGGAGACGATGGCAATGCATGAGGGGCCTCCGTCCCCTCCATCTGAGGGATTTCAGCCCATGGGCAGGCTGGCACATTTTTGCAGAGTCCAGTGGGAGGCCCCAAACAGGAGAATCACAGACCAAAGTTCTGAGACCCAGTTCCGGCTGCTTCTCTTTGTAAAAAGCCAACATGGCAGGCTATTCTGTACCTCCCAATCCTCTGCCTTTTGACTCCTTCAAACTCAGGCCCTATTATAGACACCATTGAGTGGTCTAAATATCCGTGAGCTGCTGTACATTTCCCAGCCTTCTTTGCAGTTAGGTTGGGGCCATGTGACTGGTTCTAGCTAATGAGATGTGGGCAGAACTGATGTAAGTTACTTCCAGGATGGCTCTTGAAAAATCATGAAATTACCCCGCCCCTTTTTTTCCGTTCTGTGGCACCAGAGGAGGCCACACCACATGACAGAGGAGCTTGGATCCCTTAGTCAGCACTGGAGAAGAGCTACTCGGGAGAACCCCTTGACCCACTGGGGTAGGCACAATTTTGGCCCCAATTACCTTTGCTTCCTGATGGTATGTAATATGTAATTACATGGCAAAGGGGACTTTGCAGGTATAAATAATATAATCAGATGACCTGAGATAGGGAGATTATCTTGGATTATCTGGGTAAACCCAATGTAATCACCTGAGTCCTTAAAAGCAGAAGAGGAAGGCAGAAGAGGAAGGCAGAAAGACACAGGGAAGTCAGAGAGATTTGAAGTGTGAGGACTTGACACGCCATTGTTGACTCTGAAGATGGAAGAGGCCATGAACCAAGGACTACGTTCAGCCTCTAAAGCTGAAAATGACTCCTGGCCTGCAACCAGCAAGGAAATAGGGGCTTCAATCCTATAATCTGCCAACAACCTGAATGAGCTTAGAAGCGACTCTTCCCAGAACCTTCTGATAAGAGCCCTGTTGGCTGACACCTTTATTTGGGCCTTGTAATACCTTAAGTAGAGGGCCCAGCCAAACCCCAGCCTTGACTTTTTTTGAGATAGTAAGTGGGTATTGTTTTCAAAGCCACTAATTTTGTGGTAATTGGTTATGGCAGCAATAGAATACTAATATACCCACATAGGACTTTGTGTGCTTAAGAAAAAATCCTTTAAGCCACTGAGATCTCAGAACCTGCCTGTTGTAGTCGCTAATGACGCTCACTCTGACTAATACAGGCACTGTTAGCTACCGGTGTGCAGGGGCCTCTGCTCCAGCCTGGAGGCAGAGTGGAGGAGAGATGGTGCTCTCGGGCATCTCAGTGCCTGTTTAGGTCTCCTGGGGAGCTGACAGTCTCAACAGAGATGAATGCTCAGCCAGAAGTGAGGCTGAGGTCTCATGAGCCTTGGGAACCAGGAATATGGCCCAAGAAGAGAAGCCTAGTGGTGGGAAGGAGGGTATCTAGTATCACACAGCAAGATATTGGCAGAGCTGAGGCTAGAACCCAGGCCTCCTGGCTCCTAAACCTGGGCTTTTTGCCCAAGCTGGGCATGAGTGAGACTTTGACTGTGGGTGTATGGAGACCCCAATGTGCACATGTGCCTAGCACGTGGCATCTCTCTTCTCCAGCTCCTGGATCTCCAGGGTTAATGCTCTGCTCAGGAGGCTGAGAAGTGCAGCCTCTCCACTTTGGTAATTGAAATCAATTTCTCAGCCTTATCTTTAGGAAACCTATATAGTCTAGACTGTAATCTGAAAGCTTGGGCTCGGGCAGCTTTAAATGAAAACCTCTCTGCAAGGGGGAGAGGGAGAAAAGAACAAGCGGCTCACCTCTTTCTGCAATTTCTCAAGGAGCGTGTGAGTGTGCAGTTGATGTCTCTCTTTTTCCCTGGGTATTTGGCTTCTGAGTAGGTGAGACTGTGTTTGCAGATATGTGAGCGTATGTGTGTAATGCTGTGAGCGTGTGATGGTGTGGGGTGTGTTAGTGTGCACGTGTTAGGATGAAGGAATGTGTATGTAGATGCGTGTGCATGCGTGTGTATGTGTGTTGTGAGTGTGTGTGACTGAACACACGTGATGGCCTTCTTTTTGTGTTTGTTTTGCATGGATGAGGGAGGTGGGTGAGCGTGTGTTCATGAGTGAAAATGTGTGTGTGTAGGTGCCGGAGTAAATTCATGGACTTGTAACTGTGCGTGAAATCAGAAGATGTGCATTTATGTGTCTCATTTCAGAGGGCATTTCCCAGTGGGAGCCTCCCCTCTGAAATCTCCTGGGCCCAGAACAGTTTCTTTCAGTGCTTTGAATGGCTTTACTGAACTGCCTCTTCCTCCTCCAAACCTTTATCCCAATGCTCCACCTTTCCCTTGTGCACCCAGGGAGGAGAGACCCTCAATGTGGCTACTCTAGAGAGGTTTCTCCAGAATCCCTCCCCTTCCCTGAAGCCTGCCCAGGTTCCCTCAGGATGCTCCTCTCTAGGGGTTGATGTGCTGGTGGGCAGAGAGCCTGGCTTGGCTAGAGCCACAGGCCTGATCACTGTCAACACCCTGTACTAGTCCATGGGAAAGCCAGAAGCAAGGTTAGGAGGATTAGACAGCTGCCCCTTACAGCCTCAGGTGACGCCTCCCAGGTATCCACCCAGCAGGTGGATGCTCCCTTGTGGAAGCTGTGGTCTAGACACAGAGGCCCATGCAGGTGAGGGTAGCTCCCTCCCCACCCTCTGCCCCCTACCCCAGCAAAAGGTGTCCCACCCTCCCGGAAGCCCCATGGACTTCTCATGTGAAGTCAATCAGCCTTGAAATCCCTGCCAGTGCCTGCAGGGTAATTATGGGGCGGGTAATCAACGCCAGAGTCTCAGCTGCCCCCGGTGGGAGTGGCAGAGGCAGAGCTTTCCTTGGGATCCAGGAAAGACTGGAAGTGGCAGTGACAGCTGGATCAGGAGGGCCTGGCCCAGGAATGGCCTCGCACCACTTGGGGCTCATGCCTCCAACTCAGACAGGGAGAAGTTGGGAGGGAGGGCAGCTGGAGTTTGAGCAACTGCCTCCCAGAAAGGTGTAGAGGCAGAGGATGGCCGGGGCATCAAAAAGGGTGGCATTTGATTAGCTTAAGAACAAAGGGGAGGCTGGGGGTTTGTGGGGAAGTGTTGGGATGGAGGTGAGGGCAGTGCAGGAGGGAAGAACTAATCTTGGGTTTGTGACAAATTAGCACCAGCCTCCAAGTATCTCAGGTCAGCATCTCCGCCATTGTAACTCAGTTCAGGTGCCTGTGAAGATATCTGGGCACTGAGTAAGTGCTTTGGTAAGTACCAGGATGGTGGCAGTGTTGGGGATGGTGGTGGTGGTGATGGGTTTAGTAACCGTGGCCGTGCTGACCAGGTGAATTCTGGTGTTGGGGATTATGCTGTCATCGGGAGAGAGGCGAGGAAAGGGTGGTAGTGATGGTTGTGGTGGAGTTAGAGGTGACAGTGTTGATGGTTTTAGGAGTAGTGCAGGTGGTGGGGATAGTGATGAAGTGACCATTTTGTTGGTGGTGATGATTAAGGTGGCGGCAGCAGTGTGGTGGTGTGAGAGGGGACGGTGGTGATGGTGCGACAAAGGGTGGGGACAACTTCTGAAACAGTAAGCAGAAGTAGAGGTGCGGACACAGGACTGGACGGGCCCAAAAGCATGGGGTGAGGAGATAAAGCGGGGAGCTGGATCGAGAGACGAGGCCGAGGTGAGCTGCCCACAGTAGGAGCAGACGTCACGAGGCACCAACGGCTCCAGCTAGGCAGAGGGTCTCCAGTTCAGCAGCAAGTGGTGCTGTAGACCCCCTCAGGGCACGGAAGTCTGTGAAGGCAGAGCTTGGATCCCAGGGAAACAGACAGCTCAGCTGGAATCAGGAACCCAGGCAGGGAGATGGGCAGGTGGCGGGAGGATAAGCAGGGATTCCCAAGGCCAGTTGCACAGGAGGCTGGAAGCCACACTCCTGCACATATCCCGGGGTCAGAAGGATGTTCCGGCTGGGTGCTAGGAATGACACAAATACAGATGAGCACCACAGGCAGAGGACAATGAGGAAGGATAGGGACCCATGGCTTGGGTACAAAACTACCTGTGCAGTTTGGCTTAAAGCAGAGTGTATGGAGGAACCTACCCCATGGAGACAAACGCAAGACCCCCCAAATAGTGGATGAATGCATGGAGGTGGGTGTGGGGCAGGGATCCCATAGACCACAACACCATTGACCCCTGCCCTAAATAAATTAGAAAGAACAGGAGCCCTGCACCTGGGTGGAGAGTCCAAGAGGGAGATGAGAAGAGCCTCGAAGTGAGGTGACTGGCAAAGGTGTCGAGCACTGGCTTGGTGATCAGACAGCCCTGGGTGTGACCACCGATTCTTGTTAGCTATATGACCTTGGGCAAGTTACTTACTCTGAAATTCAGTTTTCTTTTCCGTAGACTGGAAATAATAATACCTACCTTGAAAGGACATTAAGATGATTAAGTAAGCTAAAGTGTGTTAAGGCACAAAACAGGTGCCTAGCAGAGGTGACTTATCTTTAATCCCTTCAAACAGTCTTCCTCCACAAGTATTCTCAGTCCTATCTGGGAGGAGAAAAGTGGGTCTGCTATGAGGTCTGGAGTGCAGAGAGGCAGGCTGGGGCCAGGGGATGAACTCATGATCTTGTTCCTGGGAAGAGCTGGCAAGGAGAGCCCCAAGCCAGCAAAGTTGGTGGGGCCCATCCTTGCAGCCACAGTCAAGATGCCAGCCTGAGCATGGGGTAAGAATGTCCCCGGTGTTCTGGGGCTCACTGGCCCCTGCCCTGCGCTCTGGGCTTTTACAGCCCTTTGCACCCTTTGCTCCTCCAGAGAAGTGTGGTGTCAAGGTCAGATCAGTGACCAAGTCTTTCAGTGCTCACAAAGACTCAGAACCCAGTGTCCTAGTGGCAGGCTGAGGGTGCTCATAATCCCTACACGGAAGGGCCTCCTCCTGCTGAGTAGGGAGGCTTGGCTCACATCCGGCTCACATTCCCTTTTGTGGAACTGTCCTGTGAGAGAGCTCAGGTTGTGGAAGCCAACGGACCAGAGTTCAAGTCCTATACCTGTCTCTTTCTACCTGTATGACCTTGGACACTGTCCTCAATGTTGGTAGGACTCAGTCTCCTTTCCTGTAAAAGGGAGGCTGTGAGGATTGAGTGTGGCAGACACTCACTGAGGTGGCTCCCATAGTCCCCGCCTCTTGGTTTCCATGCCCTTGCATGGTCCCCACCCCATTTGTGTGGGCTGGACCTGAGACCCACTTCTAATCAGTAGAATGGGGCAAAATTAATAGGATGGCACTTCCGTGCTTATAATACATAAAACGGTAATGCCCATCTTGCTTGGAGACTGTCTCGCTCACTAGCTTTGACTAACCAAGTGTCCATGTTGGGAGGCCCACGTGGCCAAGAGCTGAAGGCAGCTTTCAGCCTCCAGCCAGCAAGGAATCAAAGCCCTCAGTCCCACAACTTCAAGGAACTGAATTCGACCAACCACTATGTGAGCTTGACAGTGGGTCCTTCCCCAGTCAGCCTCCAGGTGAGAACCCAGTCCTGGCTGACATCTTGATGGTATCCTCGCTAGACCCCCGGCCTGTGGATGCTGTGAGATAGCAGTTGTGTGTTGTTTTAAGCTGCTAAGTTTGTGGTGATATTGTCATGCAGCAATATAATTAATACGACGAGGAATGGTGTGTAAACACGGAGCCCAGCGCCGGCACACGAAGGTTCTGCACAGAGCTGTGCGCTGTTGTTGCGTTCTTAGTCTGCTGGTTCCTCATCCACTGCTGCGTGGAGCTTGGCCCTGCTCTGCTCTGGCCCCTGGTGAGGAGGAGTTCTATCCCCTTGACTAGCCCTGCTGGTCCTCAGAGCCTGGTAGGGAAAGGAGAGGAAGGCTCTGTGACTCCAATACCCCCGCACCCCCAAGGCTTGGGCCTTGTCCTCCCGAGGATAGATCTCGTAACCCAGCCCCCGTGATTCTGAACTGGACCAGCTGCATGGATCCAGACACCGCTGGAGTGTTGAGAGCAGCACTAGTGCACTTTGGGGCCTCATTTTCCCTATCCATGAAATGGGAAAATGCCTCTTCTCTTAGAGGAGTTGGAAGACTAAAAGGGATGAGGGTGAGTGGTTGGAGATGGGGGTGTGCAGGGAGAAGGAGTTTCTGAAGCAGCGTGGGCGGCCCAAGTGCTGAATGCACAGAGGGGATACAGAGATGGGGCAGGCCCAGAGGCTTCTTACCATGAACCAGGAGTAAGATACAGAAACACAAAGACCTAGAGACACAGAGACAGAGAAACAGATGGAAGGAGGGGGAGAGAGAAACAACCAGAAATAGATCTAAACAGACAGAGTGACACACACAGGCAGACACAGGGACACATGACTGGAAGGGAACAAAGACTAACCTACGGAGAGCCTGCAAGACACACGGACATGGGTACCCAGTGACATAGACTCAAAATCACACAAGGATACACAGACATGTGAACCCAGGCCCAGAGGCAGCACAGCCAGAAATGCAACTGGCCACAGAAAGATGAACAGACACAGAGACAGACACACACATGCCCACTGGAGAGGGGGGCACGTGCAGAGCCAAGGCCTGGTGGCAGAGCACCATCCCCTGGCACCAGGGCCGGCTGATCAGGGCAGCCCATCCCGTCAGGGGCTGCTCCTTCATACACCTGCAGCTGGGCTCAGGCAGGTGGAGATGGGGGCATTGCTGGGTGATGAATGGGGGTTCACAGACCTGCTCCCATTCCTTGGTCAAATGATGCACATCCCGCTGTGGAAGGTTCCTGCTGGTGGACTGTATTAGTCCATTTCTGTTGCTTATAAGAAAGTACCTAGAACTGGGTAATTTACAAGAAAATGAAATTTATTACTTGCAGTTTCTGAGGCTGGGAAGTCCAAAGTCCAGGGAACATAGCTGCTGAAGGCCTTGGTGGTGGCGACAGTGACCCAGGGGTCTCACATGGCAGGAAATGGTGGAGCAGAGAAAGACTAACTTCTCCCCTGCTCTCCTTTTAAAGCCCTCAGAACTACACCCCTGACCACCATTATTAATACATTCACTACGGCATGGCCATACAATCTAATCATGTCTTCAAGGCCCCATCTTTGATTGACCGTAATGGGATTTCCTATCCTCAACACTTACAGTGGGAATCAAGCTTTTAATATGTGAGCTTCGGGGACACAGTTCAATCAATCCACAGCATGGAGGTTTGTTGGGGAGGCGTTAAAAGGAGGGGAGAGAGAAGGTGAGGTATAGGGTCGGTGGGCCTGTCCATGGCTGCCAGCCAGCTGCCCCACAGCCCCATTGCTCCTCTGCCCTGTGCATGGCCTAGACACGGATGTCTGGTATCCCCCTGACCCCTCCACACTCCCACAGTCCCCCCCTAGATCCCTGAGGCCTTCTCTCAGGCGCTGCCTCCTGAGGCTCTCCAGAGGTCACTGTACCCAGAAATGAGGCCCTGGGTAACCCCAGGACAAGTCTCAGTGCCCAGGCTCTGCAATAGCACCTCCGGAAGCCAGTGTCAAGCTTAGGGTGACTCTGTAAATCAGAGCATTTTGATGCATAAAATCTGGAAACACGAGTCTATGAATTGTAATCGAGCATGACAAAATCTCATCAGCAGAAGTAAATATGGAATGTGAGATGACAGGAGATACACAGATGTGTTCCTGCATCCTGACCCCTGCACCCCCCACTCCGGCTTGCTGCTCCACCCCTGGATTTATTCTCTGCACACACCAAATTAGCCCTAAGTACTCTGATGGCTCAGCTTGGCTGCCATGGTCCCCTGTTTCAACTGACTGTCCTCCAAGGAGCAGGGACATTCTCCCACACTCCGCCTTCATGGCAGGAATCATCTCACCTTTGCTGTCCATTTGGACATAGGCTCTTGGTTGGAAAAGAGTGTGGAGAAGCCAACGTCTCCACCAGCTGCTGACCTGGAACTAGTAATAGTAGGTGCCTATTTACTAATCAGGTCTGTGCTGAATGTTATGTCTGTCCTGCCCTCTTGCAGGCCTGCTCAGAACCTTTGCTGGGCTAATCTGTAATGCAAAATTCCAGCAGGTGGCTGGAGCAGGCAGTATTTCACAAACTTTTTTGACCACAGTCAACTTTCTAGCTATAGTTTGTGTTGGCCTCAGCATCTTCTGGGCTAATATTCCCTTTGAACAATGTTGGTATAAGTCCAGTAACCCCATTACCTGATTGTAAGGCCATTTGGGCCCCAAGCAGGACCCCAGCTCGGGGGAGCTGGAAGCAGATGTGTCTCAGCCTTCTGACCTCCTTTTGGAAAAAGCAGTGACTTTGTAATCACATGGCAGGTTGGGAGGGGATGTGTAGGGGGGTGGTTTTTCTCAAAGAGCAGGAGAAAGATCTGTCCCTTTGGTTAGGGCATGGTGTTACAACACCAAGGTCAATGGTTCGGATACCTGAACTGCCAGCCGCCAACACACGCACACACAAATGAAGATCTATCCCTAGACAGGGTGATCCTGCCTCAGAGTGAGTCATGCCAGTGTGTGTGTGTGTGTGTGTGTGTGTGTGTGCGTGTGTGTGTGCGTGTGTGCACGCCAGGTACGGTGATAATTCAGCATGTCCACGATGCGCACCATGCACTACATGGGGCATGAGGCCCATCTTGGGAAGCTCCTCTTCAGGTGGGAAAGCTGAAATTCTTACATTGGAAAAGTCCTTGATTTGATAGAGTTCTGGACTTCAGGGTCTCCCAGTCTTTATTTTAGGAATCTACAATTCCACTGGGAAGAAAACAGCCCACAGAAAATCACACTTGTGGACATACACAGATATATACACACGCACATATGTACCCCTGCATACAACCACATGTACATATAGAGCCATATATATATACATATATATATATATATATATATGTATATATATATATGCATTTAGATGCATTATATACATTGTGGTAGAATTCTAAGATGGTCCCCAAGAATCCCACCCCCTGGTGTACAGGCCCTTTTTAATCTCTTCCTCTTAAGTGTGAGTAGGACCTGTAAATATGATAGGCTATCACTCCTACATTAGTTTATGTTTTATGGTAAAGGTAAAGGGACTTTTTGGATGTAATTGAGTTTTCTAATCAGTCAACCTTCAGTTAATCAAAAGGAACATTCTTCTGGGTGGGCCAGACCTAATTAGGTGAGCCCCTAAAAGAGGGTCTGACAGTCAGAGAGAGATTCTTCTGCTGGCCTTGAAAAAGCATGCTGCAAAGAGTTCTACAGCTTTAAGGAAACAACAACAACCACATGAGCTTGGAAGAGAACCCCAAATCTCAGATTAGATCTCAGCCCTGGCCGATACCTTAATTGTAACCTTGAGAGACCTTATGCAAAGGACCAGCTAGACTGTGTCTGTACTTCTAACCCACAGAAATTGTGAGATAATAATTGGGTGTTGTTTTAAGCTGTTAAGTTTGTGGTAATATGCTATGCAGCAATAGAAAGCTAATAATGCACAGACATTCCACTTGATGAAGGTCCATAAATGTACCCCCAAACATCCATATGTACAGAGACATATATACATGCAGACATGCAAACATTCATACACTTCCATTTGCATGTACACCATACTCACATATTTACATACATAAACATATATACATACATAAGCACATACAGTTAGGTGTACATGTATACGCATGCATGCATCCATAAACACAGAGGCATGCAAACAATCTATATATCAACACTTACACGAATACTCAGGTATATACACATATACACACACAATAATAATGATGACAAACATTTATTGAATGCTTTCTATGTGCCAGGCACTGGTCTAAGTTTGTATATATTAAGCCACTTAATCAGTAATCACATAGACATGCACACCCATGATATATGCACGCAGACTTCTGTAAAATACCACCCACCATATACTGCAGGGGCACAAAGTGAAGAAGCTCTCGCTGGGGCAGTTTCTCAGGGAAGTTTCCAGTGGGGTGTTTGTTTTTGTTGTCTGTCTAGTGCGGGGCAGCTGGGTAAGTCCAAGCAGCTTCTCTCTTTTTCCCTCCTCACGTGGGGGCCCAGAAGGCAGCCACATGCTGAGTTCAGTCTTTCCACTAGGTGGTGCTAGACTAGCATCTGCGGGTTTGATGGGCAAACTCCCCGCCAACTCTGGGGAGCAGAGTTTACATCCAGGATGAGGTAGAGCAGACACGTGAAAGAAAAAACTGGCCACAACACCTCCGTTCTCCATCTGGTCTCTTTCCTTCAATGTAGTCCAATATGTCCTTGGGGCCCTAGGACTATTGGTGGCTTCTTCAGCCAGGAGCCAAGCCTTGGGTGACAGTCTTGGCCACGTCCTGGCCTTGACTGACACCCCCCTGAGGACATCCAGACTTTATTAACTTATTTAACAAGCACTTATGCACCATTCACTGTGACCCAGGCACTGTTTTAAGTTCCTTACAAATCTCAGTTCATGTGATCCTCACAACAACCCGATGAGGTAGACACTGGGTACTATTATCATTACCATTTTACAGATGAGGAAACAGAGGCACAGAGAGGTTAGGTAACTTGCCCAAGCTAACACAGCTAGTAAGTGATGAGAAGAAGGGTGAGAGGGCAAGGATTCTTCATCCCGTTTTAGAGAAGGGGAAACTGTGTGGCCCAGCACCAAGACCAGAGAGTCGGTGGAGGAGCCTCGTCTTGAATTCAGAACTCAAGCCCAGTGTAGGGCTTTTCTTCCTGGGCCCTGGGTGGTATGAAGATGAAGGCTGAGGCTGCTGCCAAGTTGGGGGTTGGGACAGGAGCAGAAGACACTCTCCTCTACAGGCTCCAGTGACCCCTCACGAGGGTTTGGAGTCCAGGAAGCAACTTCCTGGCCAAGTGAGGTTCTCTTTGGGATTTTTGTGTGGATTCCACATAAAGGCATAAAAGGTAGAGTCAGCTCCCAGCTGATGCCAAGCCATGGGTGAGTCTATAGACTCAGATGCTGGAATGGGCCTTTTATAAGATACACAACCCATTCTACACTCAATTGCATCCCATAAATCAGGTTAACCTTTTCAACATGGCTCGGAGAAAATTAATTACTCATATCAGAGCACATGACCTTTTTCCCGGGCAGGATGAGACAAGCTGCTTCAAAGCTCTGGGCTCCCAGCCTTTAGGAACCCACCCAGTGGTTCACATATTCAACCAAGGACAGCGGTTACCTATGTGCTTCCTAGGGGGGACTATGCTGGGCTACTCAGTGCCCCTCCCAGTGACCAGATCCTTCTTACTGGACCATTTGGAGCTGATGATGAGGAAAGAGAATCTCTTTGGTCATCACGGCAAGTCCTTCCTGACATACAGGAGGAAGGGAAGGGAGAAACATTTGAAGTTTCTATATTCCCTCCTGCAGAGAGTTTTCCTTGAAACCCAAGAGAACCCACACTGGGATTCAGATGGTAGGTTTCCCACTCAGAGAAACCTCCCTGACTTTACACCACACTCTGACACCATCCAACTAGCTAACCAAAATTCAACTAATTGATCATCCAACCGTCCAAGCAAGCAACCAACAATCCAAGGAAACAACCAATCCATTATCTACCTAACCAACCAGTAGACAAGCATGCAGAAAGTTTGCATTGAATTCTTACTTTGTGCAGCCTTGGGGAACATGGGTGAAAAAGAAAACACAGGTCCTGCTCTGCAGGGGCTTATAGTTCAGTTGGGAAAACAGGACTTGAAGCAGGGAATGAGAAGGTGCAGAATTATTGAGTATGTGGGGGTAGGCTCTGGATTAATCTTGAACCTTTTTGTTCTTGTAGGGGTTGGTTAGCTTTCATTTTTTCAGTATCTGTAGTTGTCAGCTGCTGGCAACTGAGGGCTGGCCATTTAGTAATGTCTAGTTGTCCCTTGACTGTTGTCTCAACTACGCATACATGTCCTGGTAGTGAGGACAGGGCACAGAGATTCAGGGTTCTGCCTTTGAAGTCAGACTTTCTACTTGAATCCTGGCTTTCCACTTATTAGCTGGGGGTCCTCGAGCAAGTTACCTAACCTGTGAGCCTTCATTTTCTTATCCAAAAAATGGGTATAATAGGGCTGGCCTGGTGGCGCACTGCTACAGTGCACCGCTTGGTAGTGTGGTGGCGCTCCCGCCGAGGGTTTGGATCCCACATACAGACCGGTTCCCACTCACTGGCTGAGCGAGGTGCGGACGCAGCACCGAGGGTTGTGATTCCGTTGCTGGTCCCGCATACAGACCGGTTCCCGCTCACTGGCTGAGCGAGGTGCGGACGCAGCACCGAGGGTTGTGATTCCGTTGCCAGTCCCGGGAGGTGCGGACGCAGCACCGAGGGTTGTGATTCCGTTGCTGGTCCCGCTCCGGTACGAGCGCGACACTGAGGGTTGCGATTCGTTGCCGGACACGAAAAAAGACAAAAAAAAAGGAAAACAAAACAAAACAAACAAACAAAAAATGGGTATAATAAGATCTACCTTACAGGGCAGCTGTGAGAATTCAACAAGTGCTTAGCACAGGACCAGGCACATAGTAAATGCTCATTAAATGTCAACTATAATAATTATTATTACCAGCTGTCAATATCATTCAGGGCAAGCCAGTGAACCCAGTTCTTAACCTGAGGCTGAAGAAATCATGTGCTTCGAACTGAGTGCTTTCGGGGATGTGTTAAACTTGTGCTGTCAGCCAGCTTGCTTGTAGGGATTCTGAAGCTGGGAGGACTTTGTCTTGAAGCTGATATGGCGGAAGGGCCTGGACTGATGTGTTTGTGCTCCTGACCAGGAACAGGACCTAGAGTCTCTCACTGTCCTTGTTTCATCCAAAGGAAGGACATTTAGTGACTGGACCTCTGAAAGCTAGAGGCCCTTCCTCCCATTCTCGCCATGGTTCGGAGCTCCAGATCCCACTAACAGAATCATCTGCCTGGGAGGGCGGTGGTGTCTGTTCAACGTGGTCTACCTGTGGCCCCCAGTCTGGGGGATTTCAGAGACGGAGATATGCAGGGGGGTGGGGCTGGGTAGGTGGTGGTGAGGGGCTGAGCCAAGACGGAGGACTATGTGGTCTTTAGTGAGGAAGAGGTGCCATTGTGTGTAGGGAGGGGGAGTTGTGAACTAGAACAGAGGGGCAGCCAGGTGAGAGTGGTGCTGCTGGGGGGGGGAGATCCGAGGCTGCCACGAGCTGCGGAGGGTGCAAGGGTGCAAGTCCAATCACAAACCAGGCCCCGCCCTCAGCCTCAGGGGACCCCACGGTTCCCAGCTTCAGCATGCCCTTCCTTCCGACGACTCTGACACGGACGACCCGCCGTCTGCTGCATTCTCAGGTTCCAGGCCTGCTCATCAAGTGCCGGCAGGACGCCTTGGCTGGCCGCCTCCAGGTGCCTCACTCACCACCCAACACTGAACTTCTCCCTCTAGACTCATTTGTCTGAGAACTGCTGGGAGAACCCAGCGGGTGGGTCCTGCCTGGCAGCGTGTTTCTGTGTGTCTCTGCCTACAGCATTGCTGATTGGACCAGAGGTGGCAACCGACTCGAGCCTGGCCATGCAGATTTTCTCTCTCAGAGTCTTGGAACTGATGGATCCTGGTCATTCCAGGTTGATCTTTGAACCTAGGGACTTGAAGTTCAGGAGGGGGCAGCCATCTGTGGTCGGTCACGTCCACGGAGAAGCTGAAAGGGAAGTTGGAAGTGGAGATACAGCGGAGAAGACAGAGAAGGTTCTGGGCTCTCATCAGCTCTACAGCCCTTTTGAGATTGGGCTCTGGTCCTGCCCTTGGGTTTCACAGAACACCCCTTTATCCTTATAACACTCTGCTTAAAAAAATCTGTGTCTTTCCATTGGGTCTGGTTACTAGCAATCCCAAAACCTTTCATACAGCTGTTAGGATAAGGACCTGGCCCTTGCCAACACTGAGAGGGGAAAAAGGATGAAGGGGAGGATGGAAAGAGAGAGAATAATGGAGACCCAATCCAACGTGCATGGCAGAGTATGTCACAAGGAGCGTGAGCAGGACAAAGAGATCAATTGTCCGTGGATTGTGTTTGTGTGTGTGACACACACACGCTGACAGAGAAGGAATGAATGAGACATAGACACACAGATGATCAATGACACACACCTACGTACAGAGAGAGAGAACGAGAGTTGAGAGGAGAAGCCCAGGAGGGAGCAGCAAGGCATCCAGAAGATGCTGCGGGGAATGTAGAGAACAAGCATGAGGTTCTCCCATTGCCCAAGGGCCCCCGGGCCACCACCCTGCTGCCTGGTGGGGTCAGAGAGCCCACAGATGGCCAGGCTACTGCAGGGGCCTCAGAGACAGACCCTGCCCCACACCCTTCCACCTCTGAGGCTGCCCTGCACAGCTGCGCAGAGGCCCACTTCTGGTCCTGGGGAGCTCCCTTCTCTCTGGCAGCCCCCTTCCTTGATGGGGCCAGGTGGAGCTGAAGCCAGAGGGAAACCAGTGCTCAGGCCCTGCCACTCACCTGCCTCTTGCTTCCACCCTGATGCCCAAGATACACACAGAGACACGCTGACATATGCACATAGACACACTGCCACACACACACAAAGACACACTGACATACACACAAAGACACACTGACATATGCACACACATAGGCATGCTGACATACACACACTCATAGGCACACTGACACACACACATGCACACACACACAATGACACGCTAACACACACAGAGACACAATAACATATGCACATAGACACACTGACACACACACAGACACACTGACATATGCACAAAGACACACACACGTAGACATGCTGACATATGCACACACAAATACACACTGACACACACAGAGACCTGCTGACATATGCACATAGATATGCTGACATACACACATACACACTGACATACACATACACATAGAAACAGTGACATACACAGGCATACTCACACACACACAATGACACACACAGGCACAGAACCACTTACATATGTATGAAATCACAATGACACATGTGCAGACATACACGAATATATACAGCTTTGCAGATTCACACAAACGTAAGAACTGCAGACACACAATGATGCAGAAACGTACAAACACAGACACAAATGCACAGACATACTTACAGATCTACATATATAGCCACAGATACACTGATGTTCACAGGTATACGCAAATAGGTGTGCAGACACTCATCGACATCATTGCAAAGGCAGACAGGGCAGCACAGACACATGAACATAAGCACACACGTGCACATGTACTCAGGCCCACATTTCATGCAGACCCACAGATGCATACAGCCCCAAGTAGACATCTCCTTGAGGTGAGCTGGGCTGTGGTAGCAGAGAGGGTCTCCCCAGCTGGGCCCTCACATGGTGTTCTCGAGTTGACCCTGTCATTTTACAACTAGGGAAAGACTCATTCAGGGAGGGGAGGGGGTTGTTTCCATGGGTGCTGTGGTGAGCAGGCTCCTGGGAGCAGGGAGAGAAACTGCTCAGGCAGGCTCTAGGAGAGGCAGGGGCCATGATAAGGCTCCTGGACAGGGCCAGAGCTGGGGGCGGGGCAGGTGGGGAGCAGCAGAACCTGCATCCCCAAGGGGAGGGCTCCCACTCCAGACTGTAGGTCCAGCCTGGCTTTCACCAGCCTTGAATCTGGGCACAGAGAAGAGGGCTACCAGAGGCCTCCTTGGTGTGGTGGCCTTCCCAAGCTCCTGCCCAGAAATGGGAGACCTTAGCTGGGTCCTGGTGATGCGGCCATCATAGTGTATGTGTGTGCAAACATATGCATCTACATGCATGTATCTGAGGGCACACTTACATGCGTGTATGCACATGCAGGCACACCCACATGTGTGTTATAAACACACATGCTTATGCATGCAGGCACGTATGTATACATTTGGTGTGTTTATATATGTATAGGAGCACATACGTGTGCATGTGTGTGCGCACATGCATGCAGACATGTTGTGGGTGTGTGGATGTGCACACCATGAGAGTGCTGTATTCTGAGCTGTCATCATTGTCACTGTGCTCTGTGTACCTCAGCCTGGGGCAGCTCCAGATGTTGTTCCAACATGCCTCATTCACTGTGGAAAATCAAACAAACAAATGAAAAATGAACACCATTGTTGGCCAGGACACCCCTGACTAGCTGAAGAAGCTGACTTTAGCCAGCCCAGCTGGAGCAGATGGTGGAAGCTCCAGGGCTCGCCTTGGGCCTTGGCGCTGGTGTAGACAGGATCATCATGAGGCTGGCAAAAGCTAGGCTGCTGTGGGTTGGGTCCTGACGTAACTGTGGGAGGCTGCCAGGGCCTCAGAGAGGTGTCTATCTCTTCTACCCACCCCCATCTCAAGAGCCTTCTAAGGTATGTGGCCCCAGAGCAGCAGGGCAGGGGAAAGCAGGAGAAGATGCACGTGCATTGGACACCTAGCATATAGTAGGTGCTCACTAAACGCTGTCGATGACCTCAATTTTGCATACGAGTCCTCATAACAACAGCATTTGACTGGAAACAGCATTTGATCAGGAAACTGAGACTCAGAGAAGTTATTTAGGGTGCCCAAGGCCAGACAGCTTATGAACTGAGGCACTGGGATTCAAACCATCTCTAACACCCTCTCAAAGCCAGGGTCTTTCCACTATGCTAACTGCAACACACACATGGTGGATTAAAGATGGTTGTAAAATCTCTGTCACTTTTCCTATTGAGAGGTGGAGTCTAATTATGCTCCCCATGAATCTGGGCTGGGCTCAGAGGCTTCTGAGGCTAGGCCATAAGAAACTTTGTAGCTTCCACCTGTTAGGAAACTCTCTCTGGGAGTTCTGAGCCACTGGGTAAGTCTGATACCCTGCCACTGTCCTGCTGGAAAGGCCATGAATAGGTGCTCTGGTGGAAAGTTCTGGCTGAGCCCAGCCTTTCTTATCTCTGCCAAGTCACCAAATGTGTGAGTGAAGCCAAATTGGACTCTCCAGACCAACCCCATTCTCCAACTGAATACGCCATTTCTGTTGACGCTCCATGGAACACAGGAGAATTATCCAGCCAAGTCCATTCTGAATTTCTGATCCACAAAATCATGAGCTGTGATAAAATGATTGTTGTTTTAGCCACTTAATTTTGGGCTAGTTTGTTATGCAGCAATAGAAAACTGAATAGACACACACACAACAGAAACACATCCTTAGAGACACACTCAGAGTAAGAACATCTCTTTCTATCTCTCTCTCTCTCTCACACACACACATCTCCAGAGCCTAGATCCCTTTCTGACTCCAGTTCTTCCAACACCCCCCATAGCAACATCAGGCTCCTGTGTGTAATCACGTTCCTGTTTTCTGGGGTGAGAAGTGCTCACATCTAGAGAGATGACAGTGGCTTCTCATTATCTAGCTGGTTTCATTGTGGGACTTTCTCATTTGAATTCTTCCCCAGAATCAGAATGAGTAATTATATGGAAATGCATAAAAAAGCAGTAATTATCAGTGGTTGTGTAGTAGTAAACAGTTCTGCTGTGTGGGTCCTAGCCACCCTTAGTCATGCCTCTCACATCTGCTCCAGTCTTGAACCTACCTCCCAGGAGCTGGGATGAATTGGGCCAGTGGGCAGATGGCCAAGGGAGGGGGCAGAATGTGTTGGAAGGGGAGAGAAGGCTTCTGGAGGTCCCTGGAAAGAGATCCACATCCAAGAATTGAGAAGGGTTGTCCTAGAAAGTCCCTAGAAGCCACCTCCAGCTGGCCCAGCTGTGTGCATGAATACATAGGGAAGTGACTAGGTGAGATGTGCACTCCTGTGTGTCATGGCTGTGTTTTTGGGTGTGAGATAGTGTGAGGGGTTCTGTATGTGACAGGTGTGTCCACATGTGTGCTAGTGTCTGCATGTGAGTGTGTGACTATGGCTGTGGGTGCGAGACCACCCATATAACAGCCTTTGGCAGTGTGCACACGACTCCCTGTGGGTGACTTTGTATGTCAGTGCACATAAATGTCTGTGAGTGTGTATGGGACTGGGGTGAACTGCATTGACCCATGTGTGTATGACTGAGTGCCTCCATATGCCTGTGTGTGGCTGTGGGTGATGACATGCCACAGGTGCCTGTGGAAGTGCATGTGTGCATGCACATGTGTACATGTGCATTTTTCCAGACACCTGTGTGGGACTGCTGCTATGCGTTTTGGTGAGAAGCTACACTCCCGAGAGGCAGGGTGGTGATGGTGGAATTCATCTGTAGTTGAAGGTCAGTTCTGATGTCAGGCACTTGGGTGTTCAAAATCAGTCATTTAAAACATAATTTTTTAGCATCGGTGTTGCAGATGCAGTGAAGAACAAAATAGGCAAAACCCCTGAACTCCTGGAGCTGATAGTTATGTGGAAAAAACAGAGAGGAGACAAATAATTATCCTAACAATTATATTATCACAATTTTTGATAGTTGCTATCAAGGCAAAGAACCTCAGACTGTGGGAGACCATGAGCGTCCTGATTTAGCTGAGTAGGGGGGTGGTCAAGGTTAAGGACGGCTTCCTTGAGGAAGTGATCTTTAGACTAAGGCCCAAAGAATGGGTGGAAACTAGCCAGGCAAAGGGGTACTAGAGACAGGTGTGGGGAGGAAGAGTGTTACAGGCAGAGGGAACAGAATGTGCGAAGACCCCGATGTGTAACAGGGCAAGTTTCTTGGAGAAACCACAAGAAGGCCAGGCAGGAGACTGGAAAAATGGCAGGTACCAGATCTTTGGGGCATTCTGGGTCATGGTAAAGACCTTGGACTTTATTGTATAAGCAACAGAAAGCCAGGGAAAGTTCTGATGTGATCATACCTGCTGTGTTGAGAGCTGATTGTTAGGCTGCAAAGAGTAGATGCAAAAAAAAATTGAAGGGGAGCTCGATGCAGGCAAAGGATGGTGTTGGCTTGGCCTGGGTGGTGGAAAGTGGTAAAGATGGAGAGAAGCAAAGAGACTCAAGGAATATTTCGAGTTTAGAATTGCCGAGCGTTGGAGGTAGACAGTGCACGTGCGTGAGGGTGGGAGAGGGAGGTGTCTGGGGTGACTCAGGCTCTCGGTTCAGCTTCAGGTTTCTTGGTGGTGCCAGTGACTGAGATGGGGAAGCAGCAGGTGGGGCACTTGCTCGAGTGAGGGAGGAGTGGAAATTCTAATCTGGACAGGTTGGGTTTGAAATGCATGTGAGACCCAGAGGTGGAAATGGCCAGGAGACAGTTGCAGAGAAAAGCCTGGAGTTAGGAAGGAAGGTTTCAGATGGAAGGTTTCATGTAGAGTGGGAACCAGAGCTAGGAGGGAAACCAGTTCCAGTGAATAGATCTGGGGGCAGGGGAGGGGTGGCTTTCTTTGATGAAGGAAGGTTTCAGATGGAAGGTTTCATGTAGAGTGGGAACCAGAGCTAGGAGGGAAACCAATTCCAGTGAATAGATCTGGGGGCAGGGGAGGGGTGGCTTTCTTTGATGTGGTTGCAACGTACATTGTTTAGAGATACTTGAGCATAGTAATAACGTTTCCAGACTTTGCTTCTGGGTGTACACTCAAAAGATTTGAAAGCAGGGACTTGAACAGATATTTGTATGCCTGTGTTCATAGCAGCATTTACAGTAGTCAAAAATACACACAACTCAAACATCCATCCATGGATGAAGGGATAAAGAAAATGTGGTATGTACATGCAATGGAATATTATTCAGCTTCAAAAAGGAAGGAAATTCTGACACCTGCTACAACATGGAGGAACCTTGAGGACATTATGCAAGTGAAAGATGTCAGGCACAAAAGGACAAATACTATATGATTCCACTTATATGAGGTACCTAGAGCAGTTAAATTCATAGAGACAGAAAGTAGAAGAGAGATGACCAGGGGCTGGGGGAGGGAGGAATGGAATTAAACGTGTTGTTGAATGGGTATGGAGCTTCAGTTTGGGATGATGAAAAAGTTCTGGAGAAGGACGGTGGTGATAGTTGCGAAACAATGTGAATGTATCTACTGTCACTGAATTATACACTTACAAATGGAATATTGTAGGTTGTGTATATTTTACCACAATTAAAAATAAGATCCTGGACTTTGGAGCCAGCCAGACTGCTGAGTGTGCATCCCAGCTCTCTTGCGTGCAAGCTCTGTGACTTTGGGCAAATTGCTGAACCTCTCTGTGATTCAGTTATCTCATCAGTCAAATGGATAGCATAATAATTCCTATCTTGAAGGTTGTTGAGGCATTCAATAAGTTAATATATGTGATGTGTTCAGAGGATAGTACATCCTTTGTGAGTCAGCTATTATTATCTTAATCAGCAGCAGGCCAAAGCCTGGGATGAGGGCTCTTGGTCAGGAGCCTACGGAGCAGGACCACTGCTTTGGAGCCCTTGGATGGGTGAGATTTGCCTCTGCTTCTTGTGCTTTGTCCCTGCTGCTTACCATCCCTGATATCCCAGTATCTGCAGGCTCAGCCATGTTCACGGGTCCCAAGTTCACTGCTGTGTCCTGCCCTAGCCCAGCCTGCTGCACTCATCCACTCCACCAGCCATTAATGATTAACTTATAAGTGGAAGAATCTGGGTCCCAGCCACGCTCAGTCTGGAGGTGCGGCTGAGAGAGCAGGTGAGAAGGGAGGGGCCCGGTGAGTCTCCCCTGTCTGCGGTTCCTGAGTCAGTTCCTTGAGCAACTGACTATAACTGGAGGGAGACTCAGCTTCACAGGTGAGTCTTGTCTAAGGTGCTCTCCTGCCAGCACCTGGTCACTGGGCCTGTTCACCTGCTCCACTGGCCCTGGTGACAGCATTCCGCAGGCAGCTGTCTAGGTGTCAGAGATCAATGCATTGCATATATAGTGGGCAGAGCCAGTAAACAGAAAGCGAGTTATACAGAGGGGAAGTTGTCTGGGTTTGCCAGGCAGTCCTGTGTTGACCCGACATCGTGTACAACTGTGCCTCCATGGCACAGCTGGGGGATGCAGGGAGTGGGCTGTGGCTTGGGCTGTTCTCCACAATCCACTCCGGGTCTTTGAGGGGCAAAGCAGGAAGAGCTGGAAGCTCTGTTCCTTGGGCTTAATGCTACTCATGCAATTTTTGGGGGGGTCATGCTACATCATTAAAATCATATTCTCTGAACCCTCCAGAGGACTTCAGTGTACTTTCCCTTCTTCTTGAGACAGAGCAGGAAGCTTCTGGCGAAGGGGGGCTGGAGACCCGATTTAAGATCCCAGCTCTCTGGGTGACTGTAGGCACAACACTTCACCTCTCTGAGCCTCGGTTTCCTCATTGGTCACATGGGGACCCAAGGCTGCCAGAGCTGGCTAAGTTCAGATGAGTTGATGGCTGTGGATGAGCTTTGGCTTCTGTGGGGACAGGACATTAAGGTGAGGGTGGGGGTCTCTATGCTCATTGGAATCCTGGAAGGGTTTTAACTCCTTTTGATGTGATGGGCCCTTTCTCACCAAGGGCAGGGTCTGGACAGTCTTTGGTGTCTCCCCTGTCAACCCCTTGTTCACTCAAGACCTGTGAGCACAAGTCCCAGGTAGGCACTTTCTTAGAGCAGAGGCTGCAATTAAAAGCCTCTAAGGCAGAAGTTCTCAAAGTGCAGTCCACGGACTAGCAGCAGCATCGCGAGGGAGCCTTTCAGAGTCGCGCATTCTCAGGCTTCATCCCAGACCTCGTGAGTCACACTCAAAGTGGGGCCAGCCCTCCAGGTGATCCTGACATGGAAGTTGAGAACCTCTACTCAAAGGCACTACCTCTTCCACATGGCACCCCCTCCCACTGCCCCTTCTTCCCAGCTGGGGGCTCCTCCGAGGGGAGGAGGCTGCAAGACCCTGGCTGAGTCTCCCTGCTATAGAGAGAAGGCCGGGCATGGGTGTGGCTCTCCCTCTGACTCTGCTCAAAACTTCCCTGAACCTTCCCAGTGGGGTTGATGCCAGGGTATTTGCATAGCTCATTAGCTCTACTCTGGGCTTCAATCCCTCAAAATTAGTTTTGCAAAAAAATTCATTAAAATAAACCAAACTCACACAAATCCAACACAGGTCCTTGCTAAGTTTGTGGGTGTGGGTGTATATGAATGTGTCTTTGTGCTCACCTGTGTATGCATGGGGGACAGTGTGTTAGTGGGTGTGCTTGTGCATGCGGGTTTCAGCAAATGTGGAAGAATGTCCGTGAGTGTGACGGTGCCGGTGTGTGAGTGTTGGGTTGTGTCTGTGTTCACATGTCCATTTCATCAGGAGTCCCTGCCAAGCAGATTATTTCTCCCTCCCTCCCAGTCATTATTCCTAATGGAGCCAGACTGCAGGGAAACATCCTCTCAACCCTCATCTGTCCTGGTGTTCTCCTGTCCAGTGCCATGGCTCAGCACCAGCTTCCTCAATGCCCTGGCTCTGGGTGCTGGTGGCAAGGACAGCCTAGCAAAGGCCTGCCCTGGCCAGCTGAGCAGCCAGAGGGACAGCAGTGTGCCCACTGCTGGGGCCATCCTTTGGGTCCACTCTGAGGATTTGAAGAGGCTGTCAGGTGTCCCCTTACACGTGTGCTGTCCCTGATGCCTAGAGCTTCCACCCCTCCTTGCTCCACCTGGGATCCTGAATCAGCCAATGCCAGGGCTGCCTGCAGGGCTGGGGAGAAGTCCAGATTCAGGGTGAAGGGGCTGGGGGAGTCCAGAGATACTCAGACCTAGAGTGTGGGGGCACTCCCTTACCCTCTCCCACCCCTCCCTACTTCCCCACTGCATTCCCTGCTGGGAGCAACCCTATTTGGAGTCAAGTAAATTTATGGCATAATCCTGCATGGAAATGCATAGAAATGCTGCCAATTACCATCAAGCCGAGAGAGGAGGCAGTGTCCCTGGCACCCTCTGAGCTCTGCTGTCTGCTTCCAGCCTTCCAGAAACCACAGGGAACTAGAAGCCAGCTGCTGGGATGGGATGGCCCAGTTTGTCGAAGTGGGACTATTTGTATAGAACTCATTATTCGTCTCACCTGGCCTTGAAGGTTTGTGGCAGGAATGTCTCCTTCGTATGAAACCTGAGCAAACCGGGGAAATGTCATTCTCCGAATATCAGCAAAGCTGACAGTTGATGCGATTTATCTAACTGAGATCAGTTCATCAAACTTGGGTAGAGCTGAGCTGAGGGAAAGACAGGGAAATCTGATACAAACTCCCCTGCTTAAAATGCAGTGCAAAGGCTCCAGACTTTGGCAACACTGTGAGGAGAGCCGCAGTGAAGGCAGGAGCAATGGTTAGGTGCTGAGATGGGGCTGGGGAAGGTCCCACTCTGGTGTGGAAACTGGCAGGGGGAGCAGGGAGGCCACGGCGCACCCGCAGTCTCTGCTCTGTGGTGGCCTCCTCTGATCCAGTCCAACAAAGCAGGAAGGACGCCTGTTCTGTGCAGACCCAAGACTGACCTCTGGGGGCTGGGTCCTTGAAAACCTCACAGTCTAATGGGGGAGGCAGCCAGAGACATGACAACCTGTAACATAATGGAGTCTATGACCAGGATTTATATCAGAGGCTCAAGGTGCTGATAAGGGAACAAGGGTGGGAGAAGATCATGGTGAAGTGCTCAGGCCCTGCAGTCAGATGGGCCTAGTTTACACCCCGGTCTCACTGCTTACTTACCAGCTGTGTGTCCTTTGGGGAAATCACTTAACCTCTCTGAACCTCACTTTCTCACTGTGGAATGGGTGTAGCAATTCCTATTTCTTAGGGAGTTGTGAGGATAGATGCATATAAAATGCTTAGCATCGAGCTTGGCATACAGTAAGTGTTCAGTAGTGGAGCTAGCATTCCAATGGGGAGGATTTGGGAAGGCTTCTGGGAGGAGGTGGGAATGCCAGCTAGGCACTGAAGGATGGGAAGGAATAAGCTGGCGCAGAGGATAAGGGAATGTCCCATAATTATGGAGAGACATAGGAGCTTGCTGTCTGCTGTGACTGTCCCCACCATGGTTCCTGTACAGGCAGAGGGGGAGGCCCCTGGGGCCGGGGTGATGTGGGCTTGTCTCAGTAGAGCAGCTTCTCTACCCTCCCCATCACCCCCAGAAAGAGGCACCGTGGCCCCCTGTTAAGCCTACCCCTCGCTCCATCTTGTCCCCCTTCCCAGGAGAATGTATCAGTCCTCCTGAGATGGGCTTAGCTGGGACCAATTTCCTGCCATCAGTTAGAAGTGGTGGCATTTTTAGGGCAGCACAGAGGCCCAGGAGGGGGAAAGCGGGAACACGTCGTGCCTCTGGGACTGAGTGCTCTGTCCTGCCCTCCTCTTGGCTGCCTTCTGTCCTTCAAGTCTCTGCTCTTCCCTCTGGCTGGGGCTGCCAGGAGGATAGAGGAGAAATGGGATTCTAGTTCCTGGGGGGGAGTGGGGAGCCGGGACTGGGCAGGATGGAGAGGCTGAGCGGGGGAGGGGGTGGCGGTACGTTGGGGTCAACGGGCAAAAGGGTGCTGAATTTTGTATGAGCTGGCTCTCCTGAAATAGGCCACCGATATTCTGCATTCATTCAATTGTGTGGATCTGGGTGATTCAGAGCAGGAACGTGGAGGCTTGTGGCAGACTCCGGCCTAAATGGGAAACTGAGGCGGCAGGTCAGTGGTCCAGGAAGGGGTAAACGGAGGCTGTGACTCAGGGTATACAGGGCTCCAGGCTCTCCCCAGGCTCATGAAGCTCAGGCGTGCAGGTTGCCAAGGGTCCAGGCTGCCAGGGTCCTCTCAGCCTAGGCAGGAGCACTCTTAATTTAGAGGTGTGGGAACCGGCCTCAGGACTGATGCTGGCCACTGCTGACAGCTTCCTTCAGGAAGTTTGCCTGATGCCACCAGGCCACCAAGCTCTCCCTTTGGGCTAGGAGTCATATGTGGGTCTGCAGGGCCTCCTCAAGTCCCTCTCTACTTAGCTAGACACAGAGCCACAGTTCATTGAGCATTTGTTATATGCTAGGCCCTGGGCCAGCACTTGACATATACTAACTCATTTAATTCTTTGTCAACCTGGAGAGACAGACCTGATTAAAATTATTCCAATTTTTTAGCTGAGGAAATGGGTTTTGAGAGACTGTGTAATTGCTCAAGGCTGTATTATTTCAAATGTCACCTTGTCAGAGAATCCTTCCCTGAGCACCTATTTCTTATTGCCTTCCCCCACCCCAGCCTTCTCCATTTTGCCATTTTGTTTCATTTTCTCCTTGTTTATTGTCTGACTCCGCTACTAAAGGGTAAGCTCCGCTAAGGCAGAGACATTGTCTGTCTTGTTCCCCTATGTGTCCTGAAGCCTAGAACGGTGTCCCAAATTGTGCATATTTGTTGAATGAATGAGAATGAATGAATGAATGAATGCTGTATGGCTAGTAATGGCAGAGCAGGGATTCCAACCAGGTTGTCTGGCCGAAAAACACCACCTGCTCACAGCCACTGCACCAATGCTGCCCGTCACTGTCAAGGGTAAAGCAGTGTCTAGAGGGAGGGGTCATCACATGTAGCCTTGGGCCTGGGGTTCCCGCAGACCTGTCTCAGCCTGATTATAGCTCTGGAATGAACAGCATTATTTACAGAGACTAGAATTCAGATCCCAGCCTCTTTGGCAACTAGTGGTTAGAAATAGAGACTACTTTTGAGTAGCTGGGGCAGAAGTAGGGGCTGGTGAGGGTGGGGGGCAGTGATGACTTTCTTCAAATTCAAGGACTGGGCTCCTCACCTCTTACAGCCCAGAAGAGTCAGACGCGGACGGGTCTACTATCTGCACTGAGCACAGCTGAGGGTGGGCTGGGGGCTCTGCAGGTTTGGTGCTGCCTTGAGCTCAGACATTTATTGGGATTGGGGTTGGGGGAAGGGATTCTATTTGTCTGGAAATGACGAGGATGGGAAGAAGGGCTTTCCGGAGATGAGTGGCAGGAGAGATAAGCCTGATGTGTGACTTTTCTGATGCTTGGTTGGTTTGAAAATGAGTCCTGGGCCCAGATGCAGGATTGACAGGGGGATCAGAGAGGGCCCAGGATTGAGGAGACTGGGTCCTAGTGCCCGGGAGAGGAGGCAGCTGTGCCGTGGGTCACCTTGGCCAGGCTGCCAGGGAAGGACGGTTCCCAGGCTGGCGTGTTTTGGAATCAGCCTCAGTGTCTTGAAGTGTCTGGCTTGGCTTTGCTCCTGTTCTCAGAAGAAGGCTGAGTGCTTGGAGCTCACAGAACAGGTGCAAGAATGTGCTGGTGCCGGAGGCCGGCAGGGCTGGACATCAACCTCCATCTGAGGCCTCCTATACCTACCTCTCTCTGGGCTTCGATTTGATCTTGACTCTGGATGTAGCTCTGGAGGGTGCGGGCACTTCCTCCTTGAATTGGTGAAGAAGCATGAGGGCACTTGAAAGTATCTCCTGAAAATTCAAGACCAGTGCTGTGACTGTACCCTCTTCCAGCACGTGCAGAAGCCATCCCAAGATGAGTGGGGTGAGACCCTGGACCCCATGGAAGCCACCCTGGGGAAGAGCCTGAGCCAGGCCTGTTCGGATCTGCACGCCCTGGGTTCTGTTTGCACAGGCCCTGCCTTGGGTTGAATGTCCCCCAAAACTTAAACCCCCACTGTAATGGTTAAGGGTGGGAAATCCTATTACGGTAATTGAAAGGTGGGGTCTTGAAGAGCTGATTAGATTGTGCAACCATGCCGTAGTGAATGGATTAATAATAGTGGTCATGGGTGTGGTTCTGAGGGCTTTAAAAGGACAGCATGAGGAGGTTAGCGTCTCTCTGCTCTGCCATTTTCTGCCATGTGAGACCCCGGGTAACTCTTGCCACAAAGACCCTCATCAGGTGTATTCCCTGGATTTTGGACTTCCCAGCCTCAGAAAACGTAAGCAATAAATTTTGTTTTCTTAAAAATTACCCAGTTCCAAGTATTTTGCTATAAGCAATAGAAATGGACTAATACAGCCCCCATCCCTGTGACTTCCCAGAGAGGCACGTCCTAGACAGGAGGTGAAACTCCTCGAGAAGATGGGTGACCACCTGACCAACTTCTGCAGGCTGGCCGGCCCCGAGGCTGGGCTGGGTGAAAGGTTCACTCTCAAGCCTAAGAGGGGTCCCTCTGCGATCCCTACTATCGGGGCTTCTGCCTGAGCTTCTCCCTCCAGCCACTAGGCTGTTTTTTAACCATGCTGCAGCCTCTCTCCAATAGACCAAGTGGCCGTCTGCATAGAGATAATGGAAATGGGTTTGTTGCCTGGGTTTCCAAAGGCTGCTTTCCTGCCTCTGTGAGTTGGTTCAAACTTGGGGCAGAGGGAGAGTGTCTCTCCTGGAGGTCAGGAGATGTAGGTGGCAGAGCCTACCCTTCCTTTCCCTTCTCTCTTCTCAGGACCTCAGGCTGCTCATCTGTAAAATGGGGGTAATGGTAACTGTAGTGACTACCAGGTGCCAGATGCTGTATTAAGTGATGTATGCATGTGATCCCATTAGCTTTCCCACAAGTCCTATGAGATGGCTTCTTTTAGCATCCCTAACTGACAGGCAGGAAACGGAGGCTCGGAGAGGTAAAGAGCCTTGCGCAAGTTCACACAATCTGAAAGTGGTAGACTGGGATTCAAACCTAGGTCTCACTGTATTCTTAATCCCTGTGCCATCTCTGCCCATCTTCTTGGGACATTTGAGACAGAGGGAGGGTCACTCATCCTGGGACATTTGAGACAGAGGGAGGGTCATTTTTAATCGCTACCTCGTATCTCATTGTATGTGTATATCACTATTTATTTAACATAAACGTGTGTTTCGTTTTTTCCCAGATTTTTTTAACTACTTCAAACAATGATGCAAGGAATAACTTTGTACATTCACCAATTCACATATGTCCATGTGTATCTTTTTGTGTAATTCCCAGAGGTGTAATTGCTGTGCCAAAGGGCATATACATTTGTAATTTCGATAGATGCTACAAAATTGCCTGTCCCTCACCACCCATGGAGATTGTACCAGCAGCAGTGTGAGATGCCCATTCCTTCTCATCCTCGTCAATATAGTACGTAAACAAGATTTTTGATCTTTGCCAATGTGATCATAAAAGGTGTATCAGGAAGTTTTATTTTGCATTTTTCTTATTATGGGTGAGGTCGAGTGTCTTTTCAAATGCTTAAGACCTATCCCTATTTCCTTTGTTGTGAACCATCTTCATATTCTTTGCCCACTTTTCTATTGTGTTCCTGGTCTTTTTCTTATTGAGTTGTAAGAGCTTTTTATACAAGTGGGAAATTAACCCTTTACCTGCAATAAGCACCAGATATTTCTCTCCATTTGTCTCTTGACTTTGATGGTGATTTCTGCCATGAAGAAATTTTCTATTTTTATATATCCAAATTTATCATTGTTTTTCTTTTTGGCATCTGGGTGTCTTGTCAAAGGCCTTTCCCACATTAAGAGGATTTTAAAAAATTTCCCCATGGTTTCTTCTGGGCCACTTATTATTTCATTTAAAAATATTTAAATCCTTGATCCATCTGTTATTTATTTTGGTACAAGATGTGAGGCATGGATCTAATTGTAATTTTTTCTCAATGGCTGCCTGTTTTCCCAATAACACTATTGAATAGCTCATCTTCTCCTCACTGATCCCTCCCAGCTTTATTAAGGTATAATTGACAAATAAAATTGCATATATTTACAGTGGACAACATGACGTTTTGATGTATATATATGTTGTGAAATGATTAAATCAAGCTAATTAACATATCCGTCACTTCACTTTTTTTTGTGGTGAGAACATTTAAAATCTAGTCCCTTAGCAATTTTTAAATACATAATACATTATTATTAATAATGGTCACCATACTATATAACATATCTACAGAACT
>NW_007729233.1:142733-144809 GCF_000696425.1 Galeopterus variegatus | reverse complement strand
ATTTTTGTGGTGAGAACATTTAAAATCTAGTCCCTTAGCAATTTTAAAATACATAATACATTATTATTAATAATGGTCACCATACTATATAACATATCTACAGAACTTATTCACCCTATCTAACTGAAACTTTGTACTCTTTAACCAACAACTCCCCCTACCCAGCTCCTGGAAACCACCATTCTATTCTCTGCTTTTATGAGTTCGACTTTTTTAGGTTCCACATATAAGTGAGATCATGCTGCATTTGTCTTTTGTGTCCGGCTTATTTCACTTAGCATAATGTCCTCCAGGTATGTCCATGTTGTTGCAAATGACAGGACTTTCTTCTTTTTTGAAGCTGAATAGTATTTCATTGTATGTATATACTACATTTTCTTTATCCATTTATCTGTTGATGGACACAGGTTGATTCCATATCTTGGCTATTGTGAATAATGCNTTTTTTTTTTGGTTGATTCTCTTTGGTGTACCAGGTATACATTCATGTCTTCTGCAAATAATGATAATTTTACTTTCCCTTTTCAATTGTTTTGACAGCTTCCTGGTACGGGGATTTGAGCCCTTGACCTCAGTGTTTATAACACTGCACTCTAACCAACTGAGCTAACCCGCCAGACCCCTTTTCAGTTTTTATATAGCTAAATGATTTTTCTTGTTTTATCGCATTAGCTGGTAACTATAGAACATAGTGCAGTAATAATGAAGACATTGGATGTCCTAGTCTTGTTCCTGACTTTAATTGGAATGTTTTTAGTATTTTCTCATTTGGAGTTAAGATGGATATATTTTAGCATGCTAATAAGAAGCTCTTATTTCAGTAAGAGTTTTAAAAAATTAAGAATGGTTGTTAATTCATGCAGATAATTTATGCTTAAATCCTCTAATGTGGTAAATTAATATGTTTCCTGACATTAACCACCTAGCAACCCCACTCAGTCATGGTATGTTATTCTTTTTCTGTGCTGTATGCTACTATATTATTTAGAGTTGCTGCAGTGAAACTCATAAGTGAGATTGTTCTGTTGTTTTGGTTGCTCCTCCAGTTAGGTATTGGTATTAATATTAATGTTATGCTTACTTCATAAAAATAATCTTGAAAATTTCCTTCTTTGTCTATGTCCTGTAACAGTTTAAATAGCACTAAAGAGATCTATCCCTTAAAGATGTGGTAGAATTCGAGGGGACCAACCTCAACCTGCTGCTGGCACCAGGGAAAACGGTATCAGTGACTCTGATGATTCTGTGACCTCTTGGACAATTTTGGTGATGCTGACCATGGCCTGAGAGGTGCAGACTCCCACCGTCCTGGGTCTCCATGCTGGCAGGACTTCAAGCACTCCAAACGAAAAGGTCACAGCAAAGCTGGGTGGGAGACACGACCCTGGGCAAAAAGGGCTGGATTTGGAAGAGAGGATTTCTTCAGGCTGGGCTTGGATGCATGGTGGACTGCTGAGGGTGGGCTGGGCTCCAGGCACCCCTTGCCTCTTTTCCCTCTCTCTTGGGTTGCTGAGTCTGCCCCAACCCACCCTCCATGACAGTAGCCTGCTTTTTCTCTGCTTTTGGGTCTGCAGGTGGCCGTGGGGCCTCTGCCTGTTCCTGGTCACTTCACCCTCTGTGTGGCACCTTGAGTCCAGTGACCAGCAGTGGGTGGGCCATCTCCAATCTTTTCTGTGTCTCGGCCAAGGACACCTCTTCCCAACACTCTGTAAACACTACTTTATAAGGTGCAGTTACTCTCCCCTCCCCCGCCCCATCCTCCCTCCCTTCCCGCCTCTTCAGGCCTGCTGGCACAGTTTAATTTCCAGCCCTGGTATTTCTTCCTAGCCCGTGACAACCTCAGGTGGAAGCAATTTCACCGTCTTGTAACTCACTGGGTCATTATAATTAGTATCTGGGCACCCGGGGCGAGGGCGGAAGGAAGGAAAGAAGAGTTGATCCAGCCAGGCGGAGCGCAGGTGCTGGGGCTGGGACTTGGGGCGCCCCCTCCTCCTGATTCAGCTTGTAACTCAGATTTTCTCGGGGCTCTGATTCCACCAGTCCCCCCGCCCTCTGTGTGTGCAGGGTGGGAGGTGG
>NW_007729233.1:139722-142366 GCF_000696425.1 Galeopterus variegatus | reverse complement strand
TGATGGCAGTGGGACAGACCTGGGTACAGCCGAAGGCATAGCCAGGACTGGGTGTGACCCCAAGAGACGCTCCCAGGATAGGAACAGGACATACCAGGGAACAAAATTTCTCATGGTGGTGAAGGTTTTTTGGTTGCAACAGAAACAGGCTTCAGCAAGAAAGAGGGTTTATGATCAGTTGGGCTGTCTGTCTCAAAGTTAAGAGACCAACCAGCTTTGGGCAGAGTCAAGACCGAGGCAGCCCCAAGGGCCATGGAAATAGGAAAGGGTAGGTTTTCTCTCCAGCTCATGCAGCTAAGGTGGCTCAGCTCCCACAACTCCTAGGCTCAGTGTTTGCAAGTTAAAAATTCCAAATTCCTCAGAGACTCATTCAATTCATTCGTTTGTTCATTAAATGTTTATCAAGCCCCTGCTGTGTGATAGGCAGAATCCTAGGCACTAGAGATACAGCAGATATCCAATGAGACAAAAGTACTTCTTTTGCATCTTGCATTGCTGTAGGGGCAGAATCTGATTGGCTCTGCTTGGGTTAGGTGTCCATCCCTAAGCCAATCAGCTGTAGCTAGGAGGCCACCCCCAATGGGTTCTACTACAATGATCGAATGGCCCTTTAAGACGCACATCCACTCTTGATCGACATTGCAGAAAGCAGGCAGTGGGCTTAAAAGAATCAAGGCATCGAGCTCATTCAGTTGCCTAGGCAGCAAGCGTTTGTTCTGGGCAGACCCGTGTTCTCAAGGAGCAGCCTGTCCATCCCTTATCCCCCAGGATCCTCCACTTCCTAGCACAAGGAGCAGGGTCAGGCCCTCCAGTACCCACAGTTTTCTCTCTTCACCAGACCTGACTCACTGGGGGCTGGGTGAGGGTCTGACTTCTCCTCTTTGCAATCTTCTGCCCCTGCCCTGGCTGGAAGCTTCCATGGACAGGGACCAGCTTGTTCCTTCTAGTATTCATCATGGCAGGAGCCAGCCCAGGGCAGTCTTGCTAAGGGCTGTGACATATCTGCTTCGCGCACTCCTAGGGACCAAGTCTGTCTGTTCACTGCCCTTTCCCCAATTCTACAGCTCAGAAAAAGGGTTCAAGCCTCCCTTGCTTCCTTTCCTCTTCCAACCCCATGGATTTTCCTGCCTGAGCCCTGGTAGCCCTAGTGTAGCTGTGCCTGGTCCCTGCAGAAAGTGCCCGGGAGGCCTGTGAGGACACCCCAGGAAATCCCAAATCAATCACTCGGGGCTTCCCACTTTATATCCAATCCATAAGGTCCTGGGCGACCACCCCTTCTGGGCTGGAGCCTCGTAAGAGGACTGCTTGTAATAATACCATTATTCTCCTTAGATGGGGGCNGGCTTGGATGCATGGTGGACTGCTGAGGGTGGGCTGGGCTCCAGGCACCCCTTGCCTCTTTTCCCTCTCTCTTGGGTTGCTGAGTCTGCCCCAACCCACCCTCCATGACAGTAGCCTGCTTTTTCTCTGCTTTTGGGTCTGCAGGTGGCCGTGGGGCCTCTGCCTGTTCCTGGTCACTTCACCCTCTGTGTGGCACCTTGAGTCCAGTGACCAGCAGTGGGTGGGTCATCTCCAATCATTTCTGTGTCTCGGCCAAGGACACCTCTTCCCAACACTCTGTAAACACTACTTTATAAGGTGCAGTTACTCTCCCCTCCCCCGCCCCATCCTCCCTCCCTTCCCGCCTCTTCAGGCCTGCTGGCACAGTTTAATTTCCAGCCCTGGTATTTCTTCCTAGCCCGTGACAACCTCAGGTGGAAGCAATTTCACCGTCTTGTAACTCACTGGGTCATTATAATTAGTATCTGGGCACCCGGGGCGAGGGCGGAAGGAAGGAAAGAAGAGTTGATCCAGCCAGGCGGAGCGCAGGTGCTGGGGCTGGGGCCTGGGGCGCCCCCTCCTCCTGATTCAGCTTGTAACTCAGATTTTCTCGGGGCTCTGATTCCACCAGTACCCCCACCCTCTGTGTGTGCAGGGTGGGAGGTGGATGAGGAATCAGGGATGGCTAAGCCCGGTGCAGGGTTTACCCAGAAGGAGTTTCAGTGGAGGAGGGACCTGAGGAGGGACCCCAGGCCCACATGTGAGGCCAGGGTGAGGTGAGGGGCCCTGGAAGGAAGGAGGCACAGTACCTCTCATCTCCCCTGCCCTAAAGGACCTGGTGTTCCAGCATGCCACCCCTTCCTGCCTCGGGGTCCTGGCAGTGTCAGAGCCAGAGCCCACCAGAGCTGGTGGTGATGGCAGTGGGACAGACCTGGGTACAGCCGAAGGCATAGCCAGGACTGGGTGTGACTCCAAGAGACGCTCCCAGGATAGGAACAGGACATACCAGGGAACAAAATTTCTCATGGTGGTGAAGGTTTTTTGGTTGCAACAGAAACAGGCTTCAGCAAGAAAGAGGGTTTATGATCAGTTGGGCTGTCTGTCTCAAAGTTAAGAGACCAACCAGCTTTGGGCAGAGTCAAGACCGAGGCAGCCCCAAGGGCCATGGAAATAGGAAAGGGTAGGTTTTCTCTCCAGCTCATGCAGCTAAGGTGGCTCAGCTCCCACAACTCCCAGGCTCAGTGTTTGCAAGTTAAAAATTCCAAATTCCTCAGAGACTCATTCAATTCATTCGTTTGTTCATTAAATGTTTATCAAGCCCCTG
>NW_007729233.1:114079-138581 GCF_000696425.1 Galeopterus variegatus | reverse complement strand
GTCTGTTCACTGCCCTTTCCCCAATTCTACAGCTCAGAAAAAGGGTTCAAGCCTCCCTTGATTCCTTTCCTCTTCCAACCCCATGGATTTTCCTGCCTGAGCCCTGGGAGCCCTGGTGTAGCTGTGCCTGGTCCCTGCAGAAAGTGCCCGGGAGGCCTGTGAGGACACCCCAGGAAATCCCAAATCCATCACTCAGGGCTTCCCACTTTAGATCCAATCCATAAGGTCCTGGGCGACCACCCCTTCCGGGCTGGAGCCTCGTAAGAGGACTGCTTGTAATAATACCATTATTCTCCTTAGATGGGGGCGGCTGAGCCCTCACCGAGGCCGGCTTTCCATTAGAACCCTGCAGAAACAAAGTAATAGCCTGCACAGAAAGCCATTTGTAATGTTGCTATAATTCCCATGATTCATTAAACAGGAATAGAAAATGATAACATTTCCCCTGGAAAAAAACTCCTCCTGGAGTCGCATGCTGAGTTCACTTGGCTCAACTATTTTATTGACTAAGCATCTTGTTGTGCTGATGTGAAGAGCGCACAGGCCCAGCGCCATTTAGCTTTACATCAGCTGAAATGGAAGCAGGGGTGGGGGGTCCTGTGGGGATGGGTTTTGACCTTGGAAATGGAGCTGCTGCCACCAATTGGGCATCTCACTGTGGGCCTGGGGCCCTCTGGAGTTTCCGCCCTCTCATCTGGAAGGGAGCAGTGTGGGAGGGCTCAGGTTCGCCTGTGCCTGAGTCCCAAGCTGGCTGGCTCAGCCCCGTGAGATGCCCACCCTGGGAAATGCCATGCAGTTTCCAGCCCTCCTACACTTATGATCTGTGACCCCCAACTGCTTGCCCATCTCCTCCCTTTCCTTTATATGATCTCAGACCACCAGGCCCTTTGGAGTCTCCGGCAGAGGCCTCTGGCACCCAGCTGACTTCCAGCGCCCCCTCCCCCAGCTCAGGCCTCTCCATCTCCTGCCCACCCAGCCATGCCATTTTAGCTACCCAACTGGGGTCCCTGTCTCCAGCCTCCTTAACCAAGCCTCTATAGAGTGGCCAGAGTGATTGTTCTAACAAGCAAATATGGCCACATCTACTCGCTTGCTTAGAACCCTGGCGGGCTCCCCACTGCCCAATGGGCTCAATCCAGAATGCCATCGTGTGGCACCCAGGGCCTTTCCCAAGCTGGCCTCAGTATTCCTTTCTAACTGCACCTCCAGCTATTCCCACTTCTGGCCCCAGCACGCACTCCAGACTCTAGCGAACCCTCAGGGTTACGTGGTGTCCCCAGCCACACCATACGTGTTCACGTCTTTCCCATGCTGTTCCCTCAGCCTGATGTGCTCCTGTCTTTCTATATTTCATGGGAAATCTGATTTCGTCCTCAAACAAGCTGCTCCTGCGGTCTTCTCCATTCACAGTTAATGGTGCCCCACCTTCCAGCTGTTCAGCCCCAAACCTTAGGATCATTTTTTTCTCATCTTTCTCTCATACCCTGAAACCCTGTGCCTGATCTGGCACCAAATCCAGTTGGCTCTAACTTCAAAACATAGCAAGACTCTGATCATTCCCACTGCCCACATTCCCGGAGGCTTGCCTGGATTTTCATCATAGCCTCATCGCCGGCTTCCCTGTCTCCATCCTTCCTCTCCCAATTCCCATCTTGTTATCCACAAGTCTGAGCACATTGCTCCTTTGCTAAAAACTGTTTTTTGGCTTCCATTTCACTCCAAGAGAAGCCACAGCCTCACCGCGGCCTTGACGACCTTGCACAATCTGACCCCTGCGATCTCCCCACCTCGCCTCCTGCAGTTCCCCACGGTTCTGGCTCTGCTTTAGCCCCACTGGCCTCCTTGCTGTCTCTTGACCAAGCCAAGCAGGCTCCTGCCTCAGGGCCTTTGCACTTGCTGTTTTCGCTGCCCTGAGTGTTCTGTTCCAGATCACCCCCCAGTTATTTGCAATGTCACCGGCCTCCTTGCTGTCTCTTGACCAAGCCAAGCAGGCTCCTGCCTCAGGGCCTTTGCACTGGCTGTTTTCGCTGCCCTGAGTGTTCTGTTCCAGATCACCCCCCAGTTATTTGCAATGTCACCTTCTCAGTCAGGTGTTTCCTGACCTTTTCCTTTAAAGTTGCAAACTACCTATTCTTCGGGCACTTTCTAGTTTCTTCTTTCCACTTTAGTTTTCTCCACAGCATGTATCACCACCAATACACAGTATGTTTTGTTTTATTATTTTACTTTGTCTAGTTGTTTTTTAATTTTTTTAGTTTGTTTCCTTCCACCTGACTACAAACTCCATGACAGCAGGGACTTTTTTAGGGGTCTTTTTTGTTTATTTCTATATCCCCTAAATCATGATTGCATGCATTTGGCACACAAAAACCCACACAAACCCACCCCCAAATCATGATTGCATGCATTTGGCACACAACCCACCTGTGGAATGAGTGAGTGATGCCAGATTCCTTCTTAGCTTTTTCTGGTCCTTTCCTCGTCCACTCCTGTGGTCCATAGCACCTCATTCAGGTCTCTCTTAGAGCAATGGCACATTTAGTATTTTTATTTGAGTTCGATTTCCCTGCCAGTGGGGAACTCCTTGAGGACAGGGCACATGCCTCATTTGTCTCTGGGTCCACAGTCCCCAGCATGGCTTGTAGCACATTCTCAATATACAATTAGGGAAATTATTTTATCACTTTGTCCTCTCTGGCCAGTTCTCCAAGCCCAGCAGAGTCAGGGCTGACCACATGAAGAAACGGGGAAAGAGATGTACTCAGGGTCAGTGGCAGGGACAGGAGGAAACCTCTGGTCTCTCAAGTGACAAGGAGCAGGACCAACGGTCAGATCTGTGCTCTCACCATGTACAGGGACAGAGCACCCACCAGCCCCCAACACAGAGCTGGGAGGAGGCTGGCAGGCTTCTGCTGAACTGGTCTCATCTCAGTGATCAGATCAGTGAGGACCCAGACACTGGGGCTGTAATGTTCCCAACAATTTCCTGGCTTGGAAACTGCTTTGAAGTTCTCTTGCAGCACACTCTGCTGAGTGGTCTTCCTGGAAATGGAACTGATCAGAAGCTCTTAAGGACTGAGTCTGGCCCAAAGTCCCCTCCTTTTATCCACTCTAAGGAGACTGGAGGCCGTTCACCTGGAGTGAAGAACAGGACTCAGAAGCTAGCACTCCAGGACCTGTGAACTCAAGAGAGCAGAAACCGTGGGCAGTTTCCCCTTACTCTGTGATCACCACTCTCAACACCACTTGAGGCTGGACTGTGTCTCAGCACTGCCTAGAAAATGCCCAGGGCTCAGCATCTTGACCCTTCTCCCAGCCATGAGTGCGAGGCATGACTGCAGGAGCCAGGTCCTCCCCAGCGGAACCAAGCACATTCTGGCTAGGTGCTTGGAATTGTTTGATGAATTTACAGGAATGAAAAAGCTGGTCTCCATTCATTGCTGGAGTGAGCCCTTCTTTGTGATCCTGCAGGGAAATTTGTTTCACTTCTCTTTGAACACTTCCTATGAAGGGGAGGTCAGTACCTAATCAAGTTCCAGATCTTAGTTTGGCTTTTCTAGAAGCAGACTCTGAGACCAGGGTTCCAGTGCAACTAGCTTCATGGGGAGGTGACCCAGGAAATACTGATAGGGGAGAGGGAAAGTGAGACAGGGAAGAGCAGGAAGCCAACAGAGTGCCATGTGAGCAAGTTGCCCTCGGTGCCAGCTGGAGCTTCATTCTGCTGGAGACTGTGTAGAACTTCTCTTGGAGTTATCTTAATCAAGGGGCAAAGAAGCTGGGATCTGTTCACCACCTCCCATCAGTCACTGGCTGGCACTGACTTTGGGCACTGCCAGCTGGCCCTGTGTATGGTTGGAGCATGCTCCCTCAGCCAGAAAGCCCACCACAGGTGTTGGCAGTCAGCTGGGGGGATATGTGTGGGACCCAGACCACAGCTGCTCCATTGCAGAGGTAGCTTCCGCCTGTGGCGTGTCTTCTTAGGGCACTCGCCCTCTGAGCTGAGCAGACCCCAGTCTCTCCCTTCCCCATCTCACTGGTTCTACTCCCACAGCTCTGTTCCCTTCTCTCTGGCCAGGCAGAGCCAACCCATGTTGCAGTCGCCTCTCCCTTAGATCCAGCTCCTCAGCAGTTTTCTGTCTCCTGTCTCAGCTCACCACAGGCTGTCTCTTCCCTTCACAGCTGCCAGCGTGAGCTTTCTAAACTCCCCCATGACTGCACTTTTCATACTACACAGGTGCTGCCATGTGCTGACATTACCTGCCCACCAGATGATGTCCCCTGTAGACTGAGTTCAGGACACTTAGTGCTCCTACCTCGACACTTAGAAGGTGCTCAGTAAACACTGATTGAACTTAACTGGCATGCAAACTCAGTCAGATCCCTTCCATGCTTAACAGCCTTCACTGGGTCTCCAACGTCTTGAAGGGAGAGCCCAGCTCCTAAGTCCGACATATAAGGCCCAGCATGACCTGCCCTGGCTACGCCCCCAAATTCGAGTTCCAAAATGTTCTCTCCTTGGCCTCCATGTGCTCATGCAGGAACATGCGCATTCCGTCCTTTCCTTGACTCTAGCAGGGTAACAAACCCAGAGTCTGCAGGAGCCAGGTTAGAAAGTAATGAGTGAAGTGGGCTGGGTGTGTGGTGGTAGGGAGTGGTGGTGACTGCAGCAAACCACTGAGACCTCATGCCCCACCTGCAAACATCTATGTCTCAATTTTTAGAAAACTTGGTGCCCGTCAACCCCACCCTGGCTCTGGCTGAAGAAATGCACCCTGGCCTTAGGCTCTGCTGATGCAGCCTTGTTTGCAGCACCTGCCTCCTGCCTTCCCTCATGGAATCTAGCCCCTCCTTCAGAGTTAGGTTCTGATGTCACCGCCTCCATGAAGTCTGCAAGGATTCTCCCAGCTGGAAGGACTCTTTGTTTACTCTGTGCTGTCACAATCTTTGGGACCTCTAGTAGACTATTTCTGTTCCTTTAAAAAAAAATGAGCACTCACTACATGCAAGGTTCCATGGCCAGGGACTTATGCATACTTTATCTCATTTAACTTACATTTTAATTTAATATTTTTGTTGTTGTTGAGAAATATAACATATACAGAAAAGTACATAAACTATAAATTCACAATATAACCGGAATTATAAAGCAACCATCCATGTAAATACCATCCAGGTCAAGAAAGAGAACTTATTTTATTGATGAGAAAACATGGGCCCAGAGAGGTTAAGTGATAGCCCTCTGGTCACACAGCCAATATGTGGGAAAATTGAAATTTGAACTTGAGAATGTCTGGCCCAGGCGCGTAATTTCATCACACCACAGCTGCCTTACCCACAACTAGAACTGCCAGATTAGCAAATAAAAATATAGGATACCCAGTTTAATGTGAACTTCAGATAAACAATGCATACATTTTTAGTATAAGTATGTCTCAAATACTGCATGGGACATACTTACACTAGAAAGTTATTTCTTCTTTATCTGAAGTTCAAATTTAACTGGGTGTTCTGTATTTTATCTGGCAGCCTATAGCCCATATCTCTCGGTCTTTCTCGTGTGGTGGTCATTTGAGTCTGTGTCTCTCTCATCTCCGTGGAATGCTCTTACAGGGCAGGTCTTTACCTTGCTCACATCTGAGTTCCCCATGTATACCCAGGCCAAGCTCAGGAGATGCTCAGTAAATGCTACCTGTATGAACTGGTTTCAAGTTGTTACCCCCAGGCAAGACTCTGGGGCAGTTTCTGCTGAACTTGGGTCTTCCACCTTCCTTAGCAGATCATGGATATTTTAGAGAAAGGAGATGAGAAGCAGTTGGGTGTCCCACTCTCCTCCATCCTGACCCTCTGCTCCAGCTCTGGCTGCTCCTGAGACTCAAGCTCACCCTGGGAGGACCAGCTGAATAGTAGGACCTGGAGGCCCTGATCTGAATGTGGTCCTTCCACCCCAGAAGCACGGAGGGTCTGAGAGGTAAAGTGTATTGTTCCCATAATATAAATGAGGAAACTGAGGCTGAGCAAGGCTAAATGATGTGCCAGAGGTCACACAGCTAATTTGTTTGTGTTTATCTATATTCTAAAGGGATTTTCACAGATCGTGGGAAGTGAGGTTTAGGTCCAGGGCTTTCTCACTGCAGTTCTATCCAGTCCCATTCTCTACCCTAGGGCTGTGTGTTCCCAGCCTACAGGGCTCTTCTGGTGAGAGAGATGAGTCCTGGGCAGGTGGAGGGTGGGAAAGGGGGACAGGTGGAGGCCATCATCACAGACATTGGTGGGGATAGTCTAGTGACACTAGGATGACACCTCAGTCAGAGACTGTCCTGGGTAGGTACTCTAGGGGCCAAACTTTCCTCCCTGCTCAAATGCTTCAGGGCAGACCACATCTGCCAGGTGGGTGGGGGGTAGGCTGATTAGGGGACTGGCTTGTTTGCTGTTGATGTTTCAGGGCAGAACCCAAGCTCAGGTTGTCATTGCATCAGTCTTATTTCACCTCATTAGCCAAAAAGCAAGTCATTCAGCAGCTGCCACTTGCCACTTAAGGTAGAGCTGGGCCAATCGCAACCAAGTCCTTGTTGCTTGGCTTCGCAGCTCTGCTGGAGCTGGAGGCCCTCAGAAGCTTCTGTCTGCTCTCCAGGACCTGCTCAGGGCCTCCGCTGTGCACCAGCCCCAGCCCAATGTCACCCTCTGTCCCTGCTCCGATGTCAACTCAATCCACCTTCAGCTCTAGCCCCAACCCCACCCTCAGTTCTTTCCCAGCTCCAAGCTAGTCTTAGCCCAGCCCCAGCCCCAGCCTCAGCCCTAATCCATCTCCAGCCTCTGGGGGCCTGAGGCCACAGGATCTCTGGTCGCAGTAGCCTAAGTGCCTTGGACTTGAGCTTTGCTTTCTCTGGGTTCACCTGAGGACTAACTCCACCCCTCAGCCCCAGCCCACAACAGCCATGTCTGCAAATAGGATGCTGCTGACTCCTGTGTCATCCCTGAGAGGGCCATTCTGGGTTCCCCGAGACTATTTCCAGCCAGCTGTGCTGGGGGCTCTCAGATTCACAGCCTTCTCTAGGGGCTGAGAGGCTGGACTGGTCCAGGCATCCTCCTGGTGTGAGGGTCAACTCTTCTTGGCAGCAGGCTGCCCTTCAATGTTGCTCCTGTGCCTCAGTAGTGTGTGGGTATATATGTGTAGACTGAATGTGTGCATGTACACATGTATCTTCATGGGTGTGTCCACATGTGTCCCTGCCCCTGCCCTACTCAGAGCACACCTGGGCTTGTCTACTTTTGAGCCCTGGCCAGAGGAAGGACATGCACAGATTGAAATATGTCCCAAGGAGGGGCAACTGGGGGTAGGACGGGATTCATACTGTCCTGCAGGATGTGAGGAAGGGGCAGAGGGAAGCTGCTCAGCACCATGGACAGCAGGCTCCATGGTCACCAGCTCTGGGTACAGGGGGCAGTACTCTCCACCCAATTCAGGGTCAGGCGTCAGGGATGAGGGAGTGTCCTGGGCTAAGACCAGCGTGGCCTCCTAACCTGGGCCCTCCCCTGGTAACCAGAAGCTGTGAAATGAGGTGTTTCATTTCTCTGAGCCAGAAATGAGCACACCACAGGGAGGGTGATTTGCTTTTCAGATACAGCTGCTCTGGCTGGAGCCTTTACACCTGAGTGGCCACTTCTCCCATCCTACCCACTAAGCTGACTGTCCTGACCCAAGGAGGCCTGGGCAGGGTTGGGAGTACAGCCCTCTGCTCATCACTAAGCCCTGGGGAAGGGGAGGACAGGAACCCCACCCCACCCCCCAGCTCCCACAGACAGAGGACCCTGTGGCCTCCCATGGCTGGCTGTGTCTGCAGCCTCATGGCGTCAGCACCTCACCTTGGCTCACTCAGACGATGAGTGTTTATTAAGCACTTGCTTTGATTTAGGTGTTTTTCGAGGTGCTGGGGAATACAGCAGATAAAAACCTTGTACTCCTAAAATCATCATCCCAGGAGGCGGGGGAGATGAAGCACCGACATTAATAAGTAAAATAGAGAGGGTACGGTAGATGTGACAAGTTCTATGAAGAAAAATGAAGCTGGGACAGAGGATAGGGCATAAGGGTTGTGATTTTAATTAGCATGGTCTGGGAGGAGACCAGTGAGCAGGGACCTGAACGAGGAAGCTGTGTGGGTTCCTGGGGGAGGAGAGGGCCGGGCAGGTGCTCGTGGACTCCCCCAGTCTGAGGGCACATGGTGAGGTGAGGCCCCTCTGTCAGGCGCTTGGAGTTGGGGAGGGGGTTATGAAGACAAAGACCTACAGACCCACCATCTCACTGCCGTGTTCTGAACAGGGTTACCAGCCTGGTTCTGTTCTAGGTGTCTCCACAATGTCATCCTAATGATCCCATGGTGACCCTGGAAGGTGGCCACTGAGATCATTCCCACTGAACAGATGAAGAAACTGAGGCTCAGGGAGGTCACGTGACTGTCCAAGATATCACAGACCATGACAGAGCCCTGATTGGAATCCAGACTTTTCAGATCTCTAATACCATGCTCTGAATGCCTTACAGTCTCTCAAAAATGGGGGTTGGCGGGGGGAGTTATCATTTATTAAACCTAGCCTTACTTTGGGTAGATCTGAATTCAGTCCCCCATGGTTTCCTCTGGAAGGTAGCCTCTATATCAGAGCTTTCTGGATGCTTCCTTCTTCCTGAATTTTCCCTGTCTCCATAGTTAGGGGTTCTCTGTTTCCTATGGACCTACATACCCTTGGGCTGCTTAGAGTTTCTATGATTTCATACCAAATTCTGTCTACCATCTCACCTTCCTAAGAAGTCATCCTTGATTGAGCCTTGGATACCTGGTGGCTGTTTGTCTCTCTGCCCAGTTCTAACGTCAAATAGCTCCTTAATCCCATTTCCCTAATTGCCTCCTGTAATGGGCTGAATTGTGACCCCGCCATTCACCTGCTGAGGTCCTAACCCCCAGTTCCTCAAATGTGACTGTATTTGGAGATATGGTCTTTAAAGAAGTACTTAGAGTAAAATGAGGTCATTAAGGTGGGCCCTAATCCAATATGACCGGTGTTCTTATAAGAAGAGGAGATTAGGACGCAGACACCTGCAGAGAGACCTTGTGAAGACACAGGGAGAATACGGCCATGTGCAAGCCAAGGAGAGAGCCCTTAGAAGAAACCAACCCTGCCCTGACACTTTGATCTTGGGCTTCCAGCCCCCAGAACTGTGAGAAAATAAATTCCTATTGGGTAAGCCACCCAGTCTGTGGTTCTGTGTTGTCGCAGCCCTGGCTGACTAGGACACCTCCTTTTCTCTTTTCCAGATTCCGGTACTGGGTGGGAGAGCAATGCTGCATGGGCTGCCTCTCCCCCACCCGGGGGCATAGCCCCACCTCTGGTATCCGCCCCCCGCTCTCCCCCACCCCTGGACTCTGACTCCAGCCCCCAGGGAACAGAGGTCAGGCCTTGCTGACATCCCATCCACCGACAGCCCGTCAAAGCAACCTCCCCCCAGCTGACACTCCAGTCTGTGGCTCTTCCGCCACACTGCCCTCCTGACACACAGGCATCCTGCCACCCTGTCATTATGATATGTTGGCCGTCTTGCCTCGCTAACATTTTGCACCAGCAAAATTCCACACGACTGACACTGAGAATCATAGACTTTGGCCGCAGCTGCACTCTTCCACAGCCGCTGTCTGCCATGCCGACATCTGGCCCCGTGGACATTCACGGTGCACGGACCCTTCCATATGCTGACCTTCCTTTCGCAATGTCAGCCTTCCAGTTTCACCTGCGAATGAGAGCTCCAGCAGTCTGCCCGTGCCTCCTCACCCACTGTGCTCATCCTCACTAGCTGCCCGGCCCTGCTCGGTGACCTTGCTCCCCGCTTCCTCCACCCAGATAGACCCGTGCCCCGCTCCCTCCTCCTGGTGCCCTAAGCTAACTGCCTCCGGGGGCCCTCCGGCACTGGCACATTTCAGGCTGCTCACACAGGGCCTTCTGCAGAAGCACCTGACCCACCCTGCTGGTGCTTCCTCCACCCAGATAGACCCGTGCCCCGCTCCCTCCTCCTGGTGCCCTAAGCTAACTGCCTCCGGGGGGCCCTCCGGCTCTGGCACATTTCAGGCTGCTCACACAGGGCCTTCTGCAGAAGCACCTGACCCACCCTGCTGGTGTGCACAGGGCCACGTGAGCTGCCCCTGGCTACGACTGACAAGAAAGGGACACCTCATGCAAGGCGGGCCTTTCCGTAGATTGGTCATGACCCACTGAGCTGTTTTGACTCATAACACTTCTGACACAGTGTCCTCTAACACGAACAACCAATTCTCTGATTCTCTGGGCACCAACTGAGTGTCCAACCATTCAATTCAATCCTGACATTGTCTACCCAGAGTCAATGTCAGAGCCCACAAGTCGAAGGCCTCAGTCCCACAAGATTGCCCCCCACTTCAGATGCCGGCTGCAAGTTCCCAGCCTCCTGTGCTTGTGACTGCTCGCTATAAATTGGGGGTCTGCTTGACCTTCACCTCAGGTTTGATAACTGATGGCTCACAGAACTCAGGAAGGCATTTTACTTATGTTTGTCAGTTTATTATAAAGGGTACGACTCGGGATACAACAGCCAGGTGGAAGAGATGCACTGGGCAAGGTATATGGGAAAGGGGCATGGAGATTCCAAGCCATGCCCAGGTGTGCCACCCTCTCAGCTCCTCCACATGTTCAGCACGGAAGATCTCCCAACCCTGTCATTTAGGAGTTTTTATGGAGGCTTCATTATGCAGGCATGGCTGATGAAATCATTGGTCATTGGTGACTAAGTCAATGTCCAGCTCCTCTCCTCTCACTGGAGGTTGGAATTTCAGCCCCAGCCCGCTAATCATGCTTGGTCTTTCTGGCGACCAGACTCCATCCTGAAGCCATCTAGGGGTCCCTAGTCCCCAGTCATCTCATTAGCATACAAAAGATACTCATCACTCTCGAGATGCCAAGGTTTTTAGGAGCTGCATGCTAGAAACTGGTGACAAAGACCAACATTTTTTATTATATCAAACCCATGCACAGATATCATTTCAACAATTCCTTTTCCCCGGCATCATGAATGAATTTCACTGTTGCCACTGGAGGATTCCTAAGGGGTCTCTTTTCCTGTAGTGACTTCCAATATCTCCCTTAGACTTTTCTTACTGCCCCAACCCACCTCCTGCAACCCGGAGTCCTGGATTCTAAATTCAGCTACTTTGTGAACTGGCTGTGGGACCTTGGGCCAGTCCCACCACCAAACTGAACCTCACAGATGGTAATAACAGTGTGCACCCAACAGGGTTGCTGTGAGAAGCCAGTGGGATCATGCATGTAAAGCACAGAGGACGGCACAGCACAGAGTAAGTGCTCAGTAAACCTGGAGGTGGTTTGGGCTTTGGAGCTGGATTCTGGAACTTGGCTGCCTAGGTTTCCATCTAGGTACCACCACTTACTAGCTGTGTGGCCTTGGGCAAGTTGTTTAATGTCTCTGATCATTATATGTAAGATGGATGTACCAATGGTATTCACCTCCTACAATTACTGTGAGAATTAAATGGCTTAACATGAAAAGGGCTTTGATCAGTCTCTGGCTTAGACTAAATTCTATATGAGTTTTAGCCCTTATTGGTCCTATCATTATTAGTTACGTTAGTGTCATATATATTATTAGTTATATTTACATTAGTCTTAGCTGGTATTAGTCACTACACTCGCTCCTGATGACACCACTTCAGCAACTCCTGATGTCAGGGTGATGGCCCACAGACGCTTTCTTCCTCTCTGTCCATCACATGATCTTCCTCCACATTGCCCTGTCCTGTCTGCTTGGGTGCTCTGTCCCCTTCCACTAGGACAACTCTGTTCATGCCTCCAATGATCTTAGGCCATGAGCTGCTTCCTCAGGGAAGCCTCTCGGAGTCCTTCATAGGTCAGTCTTTGGTGTGTGTGCTCACACGACCTCACGAGTGCCTCTTGTACACGGCACTGATTATGATCATCATTTTGCCTCTATTTCTGTGATTATCTGATCCAGGTTAGTCTCCTTCCCTTGACTGTTAACTCCCTGAGATCAGGGACATGTCTGTTTTCTGCTCATCTCTTTGCTCCCAGTGTTGACGCATTGCTGGTGCCCAGTAGACATTGGTTGAATGTTAGCGTGGGCGAGCGAATGACCGAGGCCCCAGCACCACCTCTTCCGTCCCTGTCTTCTCCAGCCCAGGGCTGGGCTCCCTGTCCTCGGCAGCTGCATCAGAGCTGGGATCCTCGATCCTCCCCCTGGTATTATCATCCGAGCTCCAAAGCTGGGGAGGGGGCAAGAGGATCATGGAGAAAGGGTCTGGGGGAGGGCCAGGGGAGCAAATGGGACTCACAGCTGAGCACACAGGCAGGAAGCAGCCCCCTCCAGGGAGATCCCAGATCAGTGTTCCCACTGACATGCCCAGCCCTGTGGCCAGGAGACCTTCTCAGGTTAGTCCTTTTGGTTCTGGGCTCCCTACCATCCTTATCCCCCTTTCCCGGCTCAACCTTCTGACTCCTGACTTCAGACACTCTCAAGTGTCTTCCTAGAAGTGTCTCTCTGGCCTGTCTGGGGGTGGGGCGATGTCTCTGGAGGTCCTGGTTCTACCTACCAGTCTTGAACTAAAGTTTAAGCATGGCTGAGTGGTCCAACCATCCATAACTAGTTGTACTATGCTCTGAGAAGTGGCTCCTGGAGACACTGAAACCTCACCGGCTGATATATAGCTCAAGCCCTGACTTCAATGTCCCTCTGGCGTTTTTGAACTTGGGCTCTAGCCCACTTATCCACCCACCACACGGCCCACCTTTAGAAAGGGAGAAACTCAGAGTTTGTGAGAATCCCCTTCCTCGGGCTAGTTGTGTACTGCGAGCTTTCACATAGTGACCCGTCTTACTGATCTGCATAGGAAGAATCAGAAACTCAGAAGGTTGGAGTCCCTTGCCTAAGGCCACAGGGAGCGGGCAAGACTTTCGTGATTTAACCCACACCTTTCTGACTCCAGAGTTCATGCTCAGTCAACTCTACCTTCACCCAGAGCTGCTCCATTTCCAGGGTTTGGGTCCTGCAATCCTGTTTCTGAGCACAGCCTTGTCTCTCACCCTCTCATTCCCTCGAGACATCCCTTGGGGACCCACAATCATCAAACCCCTCCTTCTCCCTGGAGTCCACCAGACCAGGTGGCTTCCCTGCTCCCTGCTCAGCATCATCTCAAGCTTGGCCAAGCCAATGGTGTTCTCACTCACATCCTTAGACTCTTTTTCTGTTGCATTTCTGTCCTTTGGTCAACCCGGGGAAGACCTGGAGCTGGTGAGTGAGCACTGAACTTAGAGTCAGGTTCAAATCCCATCTCTTGGACCTAAGGGCTGCATGACCTTGGGCAAGTTGCCTAATGTTTCTGGGCATTTGTAAATCGGGAAGGTCATTTCTTCCATGCATTAGATGAGATAATGGGTAAAAGTTGCCTTACAGACTGCAAAGTTCATGCAGTAGAGGAGCTGCTGTGTGCCCGGCACAGTCACACGCTCCACTCTGAGCTGGGCTCAGGCCTGGGCCCCTGAACTGCTCATGTCCCCTGGGGGTGGGGCTGTGTCTGAGTCCACCTGCATCCAGTCCCACTCTGCGCAGGCTCTGACATGGGTCAGCATAGTGTTTGTGGAGCAAGTGGGTTTGCGTTCCAGCTCTGCCACCAAATTTCTGAATTTGGACAAATCATGTCACCTCTTCAAACCTCTGTTGTTTCACTGAAACTTTTCCTTTCCTTGTCGTGAGGATCTAGCAAGAGAGAACATGAGGGCCATTTGTAAATGGTGAAGCATGAAGCCGTTTGCCTCTGACCTAGCCCTTGTTCCCAGGCCCTCTGACCATCTCACTGGCCTCTGGTCACCATTCACCTTCTTCTCTCCGGGGCCTGGATAAGCCCCCAGCCATGTCCTGGATCCCGCCCCCCCATCAGTAGAGCCGCTACCCATCAGTGCATTTCCAGTCTGTTGTTTTATAAACAAACATGAATAGAAAACAACTTCCCCCAACCATGAAGTTGCTTAAATATAGCACCTCCCTCCACATACATGTTACTTACCTTTCCTTCATGGTCAGATTTCCAGAAGGAATAGTCTAGATGTCGTTGATTCAAATCCTGGCTCTCCTTGCAGCTGGATGCCTCAGACAAACTCCTTTATTTCCTGTGCTTCAGTTTCCTCATCTGTGGGGCTAACAATGTCCACCTTACGGGGACGTTAGGAGGATTGGATGAGAGAATCCATGTTGAGTACATAGCAAATGCTAGTTAAATAATTAGTTGCTATTATTGTTCTTATTGTTAGTTGCTATTATATTCTCACCTCCCATGTTGTCCTCCATCAGCTACAACTTGGCTTCTTTCCCCACCCCCTGACCAAGAATCTCTCTGGTTTGAAGCACCAGTAATTTCCGGGGGCCACTCCCCATCCCCCTTCCCAGGCACCGTCCTAACTTCTCCACAGTGCTGGACACAGTGGGACAAAGTTGAAGGCCCGCAGGAGTCCTATGGTGAATGTCAAACTGTGGCCAGTGGGACACTCATGGGACAGCCCCTCAGTGAAGGAAGGGTGTGATACAGGGCTTGTCACCTCATCATCCGTGAGTGGATGGGCCCTCCCAGGAGGAGCTCTGGAAGTGTAGGCAGCAGGGCTCCCATGAGCTCCAGCGTGTTTGGGAGTTAGTGCTGGGCTGAGGATTGGTTCTTTCAAAGATGTTCAAGAGGAATTTGGACTTGCAGCCTCTCGAGGGCAGGGACCATGTTTTATTTGACTAGCAAAGAGTAGTATCCATGTCCTCTGTGAGTAAACAGAGGGACAGGGTGACTGTCCACATGGAACCAGCACTGCCCAGTCTGCACAGCTATGACAAGGAGCAGGGGTTAATGCTTCCATGGAGCGAGCGCACAGCTCCATTTCTGCAGTTCAGGGAGGAATTTTTTCCTTTTTAGCTCAGGCAGCCTGGCTCCTGCATTGCAGAGAGGGCCTGGTTTGATCTCTTATTTATTACAGAGAATATTCTCTGTTATGGTGAGCACAGGGGATGGGTTGCAGGAGCCTCAGTTTTTACTGCTGACTTTGCCAGCCAGCCTTTTGGGGACCCTGGCACCTTCAATAGCTGCTCTTGTACTGCATTCATTCTCTCACTCATTCATTCTTTCATTCATCAAATGTACTGAACACCTGTCCTATGCCTGGTCCCCTGCCAGGTGGAGGAGGGGCCAGAGAATGAACATGGAAACTGCCTGTGGTAGGCTGAATAATGGCCCCAAGGATGTCCACGTCCTAATCCCTGGAATATGTGAATCTTCCTTACATGATAAAGCAGACTTTGCAGATGTGATTAAGTTAAGGATCTTGAGATGGGGAAATTATCCTGGATTATCTGGGTGGGCCCAGTGTCATCACAAGTCTCTTTATAAGGTGGAGGCAGAAGGAAATTTGGCACAGAAGAGGAGAAGGTGATGTGAGTGACCAGAGATCGAAGTGGTGCTCTTGCTCTTAGAAGATGGAGGAAGGGGCCACAAGCCCAGGAGTACAGGTGGCCACTAGGAGGTGAAAAAAGAAACAGATTCTCCTCTCAGAGTCTCCAGAAGGAACCAGGCCTGCCAACACCTTGACTTTAGCCCAGTGAAACTAATTTCAGACTTCTGACCTCTAGAACTATAAGAGAATAGGTTGGTGTTGTTTGAAGGCACTAAGTTTGTAGTAACGTATTACAATGGCAATAGCAAACTAACACGCTGCCCTAAGGTACTCAACATCAAGGTACTTGACAAGGGAGGAAGTGGACATCTTTGTACAGGGGTAAGTGCTACAACAAGGTAGAGCAGGGGGGAAAGGAAGATGGTCTGGGAAGGCTTCCCTGGGAGGAGCTTCTTGCTGAGCTGTATCGCACACAGTGGGGAAGATTCCCCAGGTGGTCAAGAGTGGAAAGGGGAAGGAGAGAGCTTTAGGAATAAAGAACAGCAGGTGCAAAGGCAAACTTGGAGTGTGAAATAATGAGGCATATTTGGGAAGACAGGGAGTGGATGGAAATTCAGAGCAATAGGAGATGAGGCTGGAAAGGTGGCTGGGTCAGCTCATGGAGGGTCTTCACGTCAGGGAGTTGAGACTTGACCCCGTGGGCAATGGGAAGCTACTGAGGTGGGTTGCATGAATGGTCCCAATCTTTAGTTCTCCATGCCTGTTGCTAGGTGACTTTGCAGATCCTCCCATCAATGGCAGAGTATTTTTTTCCCACCTCATGATACTAGTTCAGCCACATGTCTTGCTTTGGACAATAAAGTGATGCAGATTGACCATGTGACAATTCTGAACTTAGTTCTCCAGAGACCTTGCACATTTCTGCTGGTCCAGGAGGAGGATGTGCTCCAGCGAGGCCCAGACTAGATCTGAGCCCCAGCTCAACTATGGGCCATGAGTCAACTTGACCCCAGCCAAGATTAACTGACCCCAGCCGACCCACAGATGCATGAGCTATAACAGATGATAGTTATTCTAAGCCACTGAGTTCTGGGGTGGTTTGTTATGCAGCAATAGATCACTGAAAAACCAATGAAGGGTTCAAAGGAGGAGACTAACATGGCCAGATCTGCACTTTAGAAAAACCTCTCTGGTGTCGAGACACTGGAGGATGGATTGGAGGATGTGAATCTGAAGGCAGCAATTCAGGTGAGAGATGGTAAGGACCTTTTGAAGGCAGCAGTGGGGGAAGGAGGAGATGACACAAGCAATATTAAAGGGGCGGACTAGACCACAAGCCAAGTTACAAAGTAAACAGAGGGGTTGACGGAGAGAGGAGATTTGGATGATGACAAAATTTCTGGCATGGGACATTGGGTTGGAACAGGGTGCACGTAAGATAAAGTGAAAAGGTAATGATGAGCTTTGATGTGTTGATTTGCAGTGCTACAGCCAGGACAAAGTTGTAAGTCTGGGGCTTGAGTCTAGGCTGAAGACGCAGACTGGGGAGCTATCAGAAAACGAGCAAAAGCCAATTAGTGATGACGAATCGGTACAACTGGATGAGGGTGTTTACAATAAGCAGAAAAGAGGGCCACGTTTTGGACTCTGGGAACCCCTACCATTTATGGAGTGGCTGGAGAAAGAAGAGCCCAAGAAGGCATTGGAGAAGGAGTAGTCTGAGAGGTGGGAGGAGAGCCAGGGAGGAGCTGGTGTCCAGGAACCCCAGGCAGGAAAGGGGTGGTCAGCAGTGTCGGGGGCCCAGTGCCAGCAGGATGAAGACAGGAGCCAGTGGAGTGAGCCTAGGATCAGGCCAGTGACGGTCATGGGTCACCTTGGTGAGAGCAGTTTGGGAGGCTGGAGGCTGGTTGGTGGAGGGATAGGGAGGTGAGTGAGGGGACAGGGTGAGAGTTAAGGAAAATGCTCACATGAAGCCTGACAGAGGGGCACAGAGAGAGGGCATGGGACACTGGGACGGTGATTTTTCCTAAGATGGAAGGATCTGAGCATGGTTTATTGTCGTGTGTTCTGAGCACGGGAGAGGAATGGTCTAATTTAGATTTTAAAAAAGATCACCTAGGCTGTTGTGTGGCTACTAGACCATAGGGTGGCAAGTTGTGGGAAGCAGAGAGACCAGCAAGGAGACTAGTGGCCCAGGAGAGAGATGATGGTGGCTTTGACGAAGGTGGTAGCTGTGGAAGTACATGACTGGAAGAAGCGATAAATTTTGGGTTTTTTTTTTCTTTTCTACATTAAAACAAGAGGACTTGGCTGAGAATTGGATTGTATGTGCATGCGAGTGTGCATGTGTGTGTGTCCATGTGTGCAAGCATGCACAGTGAGAGGAATGTGTGACGACTTCACGGTTTTTGCCTGTGTAACTGGGAAGGCTGGAAGAGGAACAGAAACAGGTTTTGTGGAGGGGGAAGGTGTGGACTCATTTTGTCTTAGAGACTCCAGTGAATTTAAAATACTTGTTCAAAATGCAAATGTAGATATTAAGGAAGCAGTTGAAAACATGCATCTGGTGTGCAGGGAAGAGGTTCAGGCTGGAGATAACAAATTTGGAGCCATCAGTGAACACCAAGCACTTAAATCTGCATGACTGGGGGAAAATTTCCTGGGAGAGAGTGGTGCTCGAAATACTTCCTCCATGCCATCTTCTCAGCCTCTGAATGCTGTGAAACAGCCCTTGTCTGCCTCCCTTGTGCCTGGTTGTGTACCAGTGTCTAGAACAGTGCCTGGCAAATAGTAGGTGCTCAATAAATGCTCACTTCCCGAATGAGATAAATGAGTGTCATAGCGTTGGGTGGGTCGAGGAGCTGAGCAGTATGTGTGTGTCAGCCTGTGGCGGGAGGCTGCCTAGCCACTATTCAGGAGAGAACAGTCACGAGCTATTTCTGGTTCCCAAAGCCATGCCTCTGCTCCTGCCATTTCCTCTACCTGGAATTCCCTGCGACCTTCAGGCCCTGGACCCATAAGGGCAAATCCTGCTCACGCTTCCCACTGAGCCATTCCAAGTGCCCTGAGCAGCCCTGCCATCCAGCTCCCTCTTCCTCCTCTTGTCCACAAAAAGACTGAGAGACTCTTCCAAATCCGCAGAGTCTCACTAGGTTGGCAGTTACTTGACAACAGGAGATGAGGTGGGTCTGGCAAGTCTCATTCCACGACTTGCCTTCCATGTGTGCACAGACTGGTGTCCTATTCTCTGCCAGGATGGAGGTCAAGGAAGGAAGATGCACCTTTCCTGCATTTTGCAAAATGACCACATTTTGCTGCCTCCTCTGTCCTCTGGGATTTCTTTCTCATCCTCTTGGATGGGAATTTTCCCGGGGTCTGGAAATGCACCTTAAGCTCTTGCCTGTTATGTTGCAGTCCCCTTGGCATTTTTGGCAGCTCAATGCTGTGGCGGTTCCAGTGGGTCTGTGTGGCTCTCTGCCTTGGCCAGCGCTCCCCTGCCATCTGTGCAGACCCCCTTTAAACCTGGGCTCACCTGGGAGCTGCCTCCTGAGATCCCTTCAGATCTGCCTGTCCTTCCTTAGCAGGACTCCTCCAGGTCCTGGTTGACTGTGATGTTTCCATTTCCCCCTGTGGAGCCATCTTCCCTTTGAGGACCAAGGGAGGGACATGCATCTCTCTCAGAGGAAAATGCTTTCAAGTCTGCCTTTTCCTAGAAGAGGCGCATTTGTCAGACTAAGTTCTGCTTTCTTCCTCTCTGGCCCCACACGGCCAGTACAGACAAACCCCTTTGTGCCTGTCACAACTGCTTCCCCAGCAGAGACTTATCGGCCAAAGTCTGTCCAGAAAAATAGCTACTCTTGTTAGTTCTTTAGCTGATCTGAGCCTTGGTCTCTTCATTTATACATGCAATAGAAATAATAATACCTGCCTGCTCGGGTTGTTTCAAGGATTAAATGAGATAGCGTATTTGAATGCTCCCAGCACAGTTCCTGATTCTGAGCAGGTGCTGAGTAGTGGTCATCTCCCTCTGCCCTCCCTTACCTCCCTTTTATTCCTGTTATTTCCTTTTTTCTCTTCCTCTGCCTTTGGGTTATGAGCTGTCAGAAGGAGTCACCTAAGCCCCACCAAGCTGCCAGGTGGAGGATGGAGGGTGGGTGCCCTTTTCTCCCGTGGACAGCTTGGGCTGTCCCAGCTATAGGGGGACCAACTATCCAGTTTGCCTAAAACTGGTGGGGGGGGTTCTTGAGTCACAGGACTTTCAGTGCTAACACCAGGAAAGTCAGGATAGTCCCGGGATGAGTTGTTGCCCTACTCATTGGCCCCTTCTGTAACCGTTCTAATGGCCAGGAACAGGCTCCACCTCTACTGTTTCTGACCCCACCTTGTATGGGGCACGCAGGGCTGGCACCTTCTAAATCTGATGGTTCCAGCCTTGGCCAAGGGGCAGCTGCTCTCGGCTCTGCCCCCTGGGATAGTGTGTTTCTCTCCTCCTCCTACTCAGTCAGGGGCCTCCCATCTCTACCCCCGTGGGAGTGGTCAGTGCTGTGGCCCTGAAACTATCAAAGTGACCAGTGTTGGCTCTTCCCACCAATGGTCACTGATACTCCTAATCATTTTCCAGCAGCCTCCTGGCACCACAGTGCTGGATGCAAGTCAATTACCACATATCTCCCCAGGAACATGTCCTCAGTCTGGGTCTGCTGTGACATTATCAAGACTCTTCCAGTGTTTTGCCTCCAGCTCTTGGCTGGCCCCAGGAAGCAGGTCTCCGAGAGGCAGCTGTCATTTCTGCTGCACCAGCCTGAAGCTGGGCCCTGTGGGCCAGGCAGGGGGCTTGGGCTGCTGCCCTGGTCCCTTCATATCAGCTCCAGGAAGCCAGACCTCTTGACCGGTGGCCTGGCCTGCACCAGCTGGTGGTGCATCCTTCTGGGAAAGGGCCGTGTGAACAGGTCCCCAGGCTCCCTGGCATGGATGACACATGGGCTTTGAGGCCCATGACTCAGAAAGACTTGGTTTTGTTTCCCAAGGTCGCCATTTACTCACTGTGCAACCTCAGGGATGCGAATCGCCCTCTCTGGTCTTGATTCCTTCTTTGTCCATAGAGAAGGAGTGGCAGCCTTTCTGAGCTTCCCTTTGGTCGTTTGTAATTGTCATTTGTAATTGTAGGGATATTAATGTCTACCTAACAGGAGTTTTGCTAGGTTCCAACAAGATAATGGGCACAAATACTCTTGTAAAAAAACAAAGTGCTGAGTGCCCAGGAATGTGAATGAGGTGATTATGTGACTTTGTGGGTAAGAGCCAGGCCAGTGTCCTGCTTTTCCTTAGAGTCATGTTAGGGGCCTGGGGATGGGACGCAGGATGGGTGAGTTTTGATGGTGGATGGTGGGGGTAGGATGAGGGCCCTGGGACCGGGGGCAGAGGGAATGCTGGAGACAAAAGGCCCACTGTCCAGTCATCTGGGCCCCAGTTTGTCCCTCACTGCCTTGCTTGTCCTCGCCTTGCCTGGCTGCATTGATTTACTTGAAAGTTTTTAATGGGGTGCTGGAGACAAAAGGCCCACTGTCCAGTCATCTGGGCCCCAGTTTGTCCACTGCCTTGCTTGTCCTCGCCTTGCCTGGCTGCATTGATTTACTTGAAAGTTTTTAATGGGTTATAATTGGAAAAGGCCTGGTTGAGATTTGCATATTGATTTGACATTTAAGTATATGATTAAATAAAAGCTGACTGAGGTCATCACTTGACTAAATTGGCTTAATGAGTGTTGATTACCCTGTGCATGTTAATTTCATTTACCCTGATTACTCCATCTATCTTTCTCGGGGATCCATTAGCACCTTTGACTCAATTGTACTTGATGGGACAAGAAGCAGGGCAGGGGTCAGTGGGGGGTGGTCCCTGGGCCCTCTGCCTGTCCATCTGGCTGTCCTTGGAGCCCCAGAGGTTCTGACCCCCCATAGCTTTCTCTCTCTCTCTCTGACTCCCACCCTCTACCTCCTCATCACTGAGTCTGATCACCAACTCTTTCTAAACAGGAGTGCACCACTTTGCTGCGGAGAGAAATCAGGTGCTGGGGAGGGAGAAGAGGGGGGCAAGATGTGCTGCTGATGAGAAGTGTCTCCTCTCCCCACTCCCCACACCCGCGCCTCCCGACACACACGAAAACACACCTTCGTCGTTTGAGCCCTACAGTGGGTTCTACCGATGTCTTCTGTTTGCCCCCCTGGACCTACTCCCTGCCCTTCTCCTCCCTGCTCTGGTCCCCCCCACCCCATGGACCTGTAAATGGGCTCCTTTGCCATCTGGTTTCCTATTGGGTTCAGCCAATGGGGAGCCCCCAGGAGATTGGGGGGAGGAAGGAGAGTGAAGTTGGGGTAGTATTTCCCCCCTGCTGGCTGACCCAAGGCCTCAGTCTGTCAGCTGGCCCCTCCACAGGCTCTCTTTCTGGGTCCCATTGCCATCCCCGCCTTGCCCCTTCAGCTCGAGAGTGGTGACATAGTGACAGCCACGCCCCCAGGCCGAGGGAACGGCACTGTCCCCATATTTTCCTATACCCTGCCCATACCTTTGTAAATAGACCCTTCGTAAACTCCTTAAACCACCCAATTGAAGTGTGCCATCTGTTTCCTGCCGAGACCCTGACTGATACAGCAGGCAACATATTTTCCTATTCAAAAATCAGGACACTGTCTGACAAGCCCAAGAGTGATTGTAGCACACAGGATCATGCCAGCTCAAACCAATGTCATCTCCTCTGCCCTGCACCCTGGGTCCCCGGGCACTGGTGGGAAATTCACCCAGTCAGGACTCTGCCATCACAGTCCTTCTGCCTCCTCCAGCTGCCCATCCTCCTCACTGGCTATACCAACCACCCGGACCTTCCCGGAGCCCCTGGTCCCCACCTACCTCCTCGCTCTCAGCAGACACACTCACCTCCAGCTTCATTAGAAAAAAAGCCCATTAGTCAGGAATGCTCTTTAATGCTATGCTCTTTCTCACCCAGTCTCAGTGCATCTCTTGGGTATCATATTTTCTGTATCCTTCTGTCCAAGACAAATATCCCCACCTTTGCCCTGTATCCATTTTCCCCAGAGACTCCGTTGTGGTACCGTGAGTCCCTTCCCCTCTGTTGTTTCTTTCCTTTCAGTGCAAAAACATGAATAAGTTTCTCCTTCATCCCCCCATCCTATCCTTCTGTCCAAGACAAATATCCCCACCTTTGCCCTGTATCCATTTTCCCCAGAGACTCCATTGTGGTACCGTGAGTCCCTTCCCCTCTGCACTCCTCTGCACTCCTTTTCTCATATCTTCAGCCCCTCTGCCCCACCCCTCACATGAGGCTGCATTTGCCAACTTGCCAACGACCTCCATGGCAGCAACTCCAAGGCCCCATCTCAGATCCAGTTCCCTGAACTGATGGTCACCAAAAGCAAATCACCACTCTCCTTTCTTGCCAGCATGGAGATTGTCTTCCCAAATTGCCCAGCATAAGGGGCTTTGGGTCTTGGAAGCCAGGAAGGTGAACCAAGATGTGCTGTTGTCCTGATGCACCTGCCTGGGTCAGCCAAAGTCAACGGGCTGGTCAAGGGATATGTCAGCCTGGAGCCCACCTTCATCCCACCAGGCTGCTGCTGCTGCTTTTTTTGTTGTTGGTGGCTGGTACAGGGGTCTGAACCCTTGACCTTGGCATTACAACACCACACTCTAGCCAACTAAGCTAACTGGCCAGCCCTACCAGGCTTCTGGACACGATACCAACAGCTCCTATCTGTTATTAGACTCCCACCCACTTCCCATTTGTTCCCTCTGGTATCTAACAGGCCATACATTTGATTGAATCAGTCCCTTCCTCTCCATCTCAGACAGCACTCCCTAGTTCTGGCCTCATCATCTATCTGGCCTGATACTATAGACCCTTTGCAGCACCCCCACCTCCCAACATTCCCTCCAATCCATCCTCCACTCATGGCAGCCAGAGAGATAATTCTGAAGTGCAAATCTGATCCTGTTATTACCCCTCTGCTTGAAACCCTTTGTGAGTCCCCAACACCTACCAGTACAAGGTGAGCCATTTTTACTGTGGTGTAGGGTGGTCCCAGGGAAATCCTACTTATCCTTCAAGGTCCATTCCATGGCCTCCTTGGTGAAGCCGTCCTGACTCCCACCACCAGCAGAGTTTGCTCCCTCCTCAGAGCCCTGCATCACCTCATTCTTTCCTCTGTCAGAGCACCAATGACAGGGTACCATAATGATCCATTTCTACGTCAGCTTCTCCCACTGTCTGGGAGCTCGAGACCCCAGGGCCCAGGACGAGGCCTGGTAGAGGGAGTCATTCATTCATTTAACAAGTATTTATTTGAGCTTCCTATATGCAAACCATTGTTTGAGAATAAGGCACTGGGGTACAGAAGGAAACAAAAACAGACACAATCCTTGCCCTCCTGAGCTTACATTCTAGTGGGGGGTGGAGGGAGACAGATAATGAACAAACAAGATGATTCTAAGGACAGGCAAGTGCTGTGAAGGAAACCTAACAGGGTGATGTATTAGAAAATGGGTGGGGGTGGAGTGGTGGCTAATTAAGTTGAATGGTCAGGGAATGCTTTACTGGGGAGGTGGTAGTTGAATTTAGACAAGAAGGAGCCAGCCACGGAGGTGCAAAGGCCCTGAGGCAGAAGGGAACTAGGAACAGAGTAAAGAGCAGTGCACCTAGAGCAGTGGCGTAGTGCAGGGGAGGACAGCAGTAGGAATGGTCCACTGTGGGGGAGACATATTTTATCACAGACATTCTTTAGATTAGCCCATGTATATGATAATAAGATGCCGATTAATTTTTATTACCTCATAGGCCATGGTAAAAAAATTGTTTTAATTGAAACATAATCGATTATACATATTCGTGGGGTACAGGGTAGAATATCAATACCTGTGCATGATATATGATGGTCAAATCAGGATAATTATTATATTCATCATTACAAAATGTGATCATTCTCTGTGACCCTTAACCAGTTTCTCACTAATT
>NW_007729233.1:103139-113079 GCF_000696425.1 Galeopterus variegatus | reverse complement strand
AAAAAAATTGTTTTAATTGAAACATAATCGATTATACATATTCGTGGGGTACAGGGTAGAATATCAATACCTGTGCATGATATATGATGGTCAAATCAGGATAATTATTATATTCATCATTACAAAATGTGATCATTCTCTGTGACCCTTAACCAGTTTCTCACTAATTCTCCTCCCCCTTTCCCACCTCTAGTAACCACAGTTCTGTTCTCTCCTTTTGAAAGTTCACCATGTTAATGTGATTGTGGTTTCTTTCTTTTTCTTCCTCCTTCTTTCCTTTCATTATTTTTAGCTCCCACTTATGACTGAGGACATGTGGTATTTCCCTTTCTGTGCCTGGCTTATTTCACTTAAACATGATATTCTCTAAGTTCATCCATGTTGCTGTGAGTGGCAGAATTTCCTTCTTTTTATGGCAGAGTCGTACTCCGTTGCATACATATACCACATTTTCCTTATCCAGTCATTCATTGATGGACATTTAATCAAGTTGATTCCATATCTTGACTATTGTAAGTAGAACTGGGATAAACGTGGGAGTGCAGGTATCTCTTCAACATGATGACTTCCATTCCTTTGGGTATATACCCAGCAGTGGCATTGCTGGACCACATGGCAGTTCTTTCTGTAGTTGTTCGAGGAACCTCCATACTGTTTTCCATCATGGCTGTGCTAATTTACAGTCCCACCAGCAGTGTAGGAGGGTTCCCCTTTCTCTGTATTCTCGTCAGCATTTGATTGTTTTAATTGAAACATAATCGATTATACATATTCGTGGGGTACAGGGTAGAATATCAATACCTGTGCATGATATATGACGGTCAAATCAGGATAATTAGTATATTCATCATTACAAAATGTGATCATTCTCTGTGACCCTTAACCAGTTTCTCACTAATTCTCCTCCCCCTTTCCCACCTCTAGTAACCACAGTTCTGTTCTCTCCTTTTGAAAGTTCACCATGTTAATGTGATTGTGGTTTCTTTCTTTTTCTTCCTCCTTCTTTCCTTTCATTATTTTTAGCTCCCACTTATGACTGAGGACATGTGGTATTTCCCTTTCTGTGCCTGGCTTATTTCACTTAACCATGATTTTCTCTAAGTTCATCCATGTTGCTGTGAGTGGCAGAATTTCCTTCTTTTTATGGCAGAGTCATACTCCGTTGCATACATATACCACATTTTCCTTATCCAGTCATTCATTGATGGACATTTAATCAAGTTGATTCCATATCTTGACTATTGTAAGTAGAACTGGGATAAACGTGGGAGTGCAGGTATCTCTTCAACATGATGACTTCCATTCCTTTGGGTATATACCCAGCAGTGGCATTGCTGGACCGCATGGCAGTTCTTTCTGTAGTTGTTCGAGGAACCTCCATACTGTTTTCCATCATGGCTGTGCTCATTTACAGTCCCACCAGCAGTGTAGGAGGGTTCCCCTTTCTCTGTATTCTCGTCAGCATTTGCTATTCTCTGACTTTTTGATAACAGCCAGTCTAAGGGGGGTGAGAGGATGTCACAATGTGGTTGTGATTTTCATTTTCCTTATGCTTAGTGTTGTTGAGCATTTTTTCATATACCTGTTGGCTATTTGTATGTTTTCCTTTGAGAAATATCTATTCAGCTCCTTTGCCCATTTTAAAAATCGGATTCTTATTATTTTTTACTGTTCAGTTGTTGCATTTTAAAAATCGGATTATTATTATTTTTTACTGTTCAGTTGTTTGAGTTCCTTGTATATCCTGGATATTAATCCCTTGTCAGAGTATAGTTTGCAAATATTTTCTTCCATCTGTAGGTTGTTTGTTCTCTCTGTCGATTGTTTCTTTTGCTGTGCAGAAGCTTTTTAGCTTGATATAATCCCATTTGTTTATTTTTTCTTTTGCTGCCTGTGCTTTTGAAGTCTTATTCATAAAGTCTTTGCCCAGTCCAATATCCTGCAGTGTTTCCCCTATGTTTTCTTCTGGGAATTTTATACTTTCAGGTCTATATTTAAGTCTTTAATCCATTTTGAGTTGATTTTGGTACATGGCGAGAGGTATGGGTCTAGATTCCTTCTTCTACACATGGATATCCAGTTTTCCCAGCACCATTTATTAAGGAGGCTGTCCTTTTCCCAATGTATGGTCTTGGTATCTTTGTAGATCAGCTGGCTGCAAGTACGTGGGTTGATTTCTGGGTTCTCTATTCTGTTCCATTCGTCCATGTGTCTGTTTTTATGTTAGTACATGGTGAGAAAATTAGTGACTCGGTGATTGAGTCCCCAACCACTTAGTGTGTGGGCCAGCATGTGGGAAGTTCTTTGCAAGATTTGACAGTGATGGGCTGGAGGTCTGGCTTATAGCTGGACCTACTCACCTTCTCACTGTGTGTCCTTGGATGAGTGGCTTGACTCCTCCTCTGGGCTTCTTGCATGGATAAGTTGGTGGTTCAGGGCTGTGCCAGAGCTCCCTGCATGTCTCTCTTTCTCTAGGCCTGTTCCCAGTGAAGTGCAGATGGGCACACCTGTTCCACAGACATCGTCCCCACCCACCAGCCTGCTTGGATTTTTTTCTACATCTGTCAGGTGGAAGGGCAAAACTCCTGGGCTAAGAGCAGGGGAGCTTGGGGCTTCCACTTTTGCCCAGTGGAATCCTAGGTTAGTTGAGATAGTGTTTATTTAGCACAAATTCTAAGGCTCCAAATGGGGATGCTACTTCCTTTAGGTCATAGCTAATCAGCAAGAAAAGTGAAACTGAAACTCAGTTTTCCAGACTGGAGCCTATCACTTGTTGCCTCTCCCCCAAGGTGATCCCAAGTGGGGATGCTACTTCCTTTAGGTCATAGCTAACCAGCAAGAAAAGCGAAACTGAAACTCAGTTTTCCAGACTGGAGCCTATCACTTGTTGCCTCTCCCCCAAGGTGATTAGTAGACCCTGGTTGTGGACTTCTCTGGAGATTGTGACTTTCGGGTGCCTCCCCCCGCCTCTGTCTGCCCCTCAGTAAAGGAGGGGAAGTCATGCTTGCCCACTTTCCTTGGTGGTTGGTTGGCATGTTAGTTTCTTAGGGCTGCCATAACAAGTTACCACCAACTGGGTAGCTTATAGAACAAAAAATTTATTCTCTTACAGTTCTGGAGGCTAGAAGTTCAAAATCAAAGTGTTGGCAGGGTCGTGCTCACTCTGAAGGCTTTATGGAAGAGTCTGTCCTTGCTCTTCCAAGCTTCTGGTCACTCTTGGCAATCCTTAGCATTCCTTGGCTTATAGAGTCATCACTCCAGTCTCTGCCTCCAACTTTATATGGCCTTTTCTCCTATGGGGGTACCTCTCTCTCTCTCTTGAAATCTTCCTTCCCTTATAAGGATGCCAGTTATTGGATTTAAGTCCCACCTTAATCCAGTATGACTTTATCTTAACTTGATTACATCTGCAAAAATCCTATTTCCAAATAAGGTTGCTTTCGCAAGAACTGGGGATTAGGACTTCAACACTTCTTTTGGTGGGACACCATTCAACCTGCTACCGTTGATGTGAAAAGAGACAACAGACAGGAAAAGGCTTGGATCTGAAGACAAGTAGGGAAGACTAGGTCTGCCTGGGGCTGGGGCCAGGCAAAATCTGGCTTCCTGTTTTGAGGCCCTGCACCTGAGGAAAGGGCTAGGGCTTCCGGTTCAACCCTACATGGTTGAGCTATGGGTGGGTGACTCAGAGAGGGGCTACTAAGCTTGGGGGTGTCCTAGAAACACAATCCTGTGCTTCTGGCATGTCTCCCTCACCTTATGGGGCTAAGAAATACAACATATTTGAAAACTTGGAAAGCCTGGGTTGGAAAAAAAAAAAAAACCCAAAACCTTTAATTTTTCTTTATGGGGAAAACTAGAAATTTTGGGAAAATCTGAAACATATGCAATACTTATTTCTGTAGCACCCTTTTCATATCTAAAGTCACTCTCTTAATTTAGGAGTGCAAATGCAACCTTATGTAATTTGGTTTGCTCAATAAAATTATCGTGTTTGGCAAATTCAATCAAAAACTATAGCTTGCTCAGACAATATGACAAATTTGCTAATTGAATGAAGTTTTCAATGCTTTAGACTTTGTGACATATGGAACTCTGTGCAGCTGAGCTTTAAGCATGAGCTCCACTAAGGTGAGCAGAAAACAATATCAGTGCTAAGAAGAAGGATTAACACATGAAAATACACACATGTGTGTGTTATGGATAATAAAATGGTATACATAATATTAACAATAATAGTAAGCAATGCAACTAAGACTTATTAGGTACCCACTACTCTCTCTTTTCACTAATCCTATGAGGCAGTGCTCTTCCCATTTTACAGATGAGGAAACTGAGGTTCAGAGAGGTTAAGCTACTTGCACAAGATTCTACACCCAATAACTAGTTGTGCTTTCAGATGCATTAGGAGTTGAACCTCGGTTCATTTATCAATAAAGATATACTTCTGTCATGGCACCATAAAGCTATCAGCGCTGTCCAGGCCTTAGGCATTTCTGTTTCTTGGATTTAGTCTTGTCTACTGTATGAGGCAGATATAGACAGCTTCAGCACAAAGTAAGCTGAGACTGTGAAGGTGCCTTGGGACCTTACAGGAACCAAGGCAGGGACAAGGCTGGGGATGTGGAGGATGCGAGACAAAGAAGCCAGGCCTCAGGTGACAGGCAGAGCCTGAGGGCAGGCGCCCATGGGGAAGGCAGCTGGGAGTAGCACAGAGGACGTGCTGGCAGGGGCTGCCTGTGTTGGTGTATAAAGGCTGAGGATGATGCTGGACATGAACCAGAGCTGAGCTGGGAAAGAGCTATTCTTGAAAGTCCACTCCAAGTTCAAGAGATGACTGGACTCTCCCTGGAGCTAGAGCCAAGCATGGGAGAGGGGAGAGTGGGGTCCATGAGGAAGCCAGACACAAAGCCCAGAAAGGGAGCCATGGCCAAACAGACCAGCGTCCCTGAGCACACCTTTGCCTCTGGACACATCGTCCAAATCCGTCTCACTGCTGAGCTGTCACTGCCAGCAGTTTCTGCTTCTGTGCTTCATCATTTCATTCTGGAGCATCTCCAGTGGCTTCTGGAGAGGGACGGTCCCCAGGATCCCTGCCTTCCCCTTGCCTAGGTCTCCTCCTTCTCACCTGGCAGTGACTGGCAGGGCTGACTTTTTTGTCACCGGCTGAGCCTGCCAAATCCCCGTGACCCTCCTTCCATTTCCCCTCCCGCCCTCCACTGCCCAGTTCCAGGAGGAGCGGAGGGAGCTGGTTTCCTGGGCGACGACTGGAGGGGAGCGGGGAGAGGGGCGGAGGCTGGTGCTCCCTGCCGAGGGCTTCGAGGAAGCATATGCCACCCGCCTGCCCTGTGAATTATTCAGCGGCCGTGAGGACTGACTCACTCCCGAGTCTGCCTCTTCTCTGGAAATCTTCCGGCTGTTTCCTCCGTGGCCAGCCCACCTCTGCCTCAGTCTCGGGGGCTTAAATTCCTGTCTCGGGCCTCTGTCCTCAGGATGCTCATCTCTGGGTATCTTTGAATCTCTCCTCTTGTTATTTCTCCCTGTCTCTCTCTCTCTCTCTCTCTCCCTTGAGCCACTAGGTATGGCTGTTTCCACCAACTACTGTCGCCTCTGTCCTCAGGATGCTCATCTCTGGGTATCTTTGAATCTCTCCTCTTGTTATTTCTCCCTGTCTCTCTCTCTCTCTCTCTCTCTCCCTTGAGCCACTAGGTATGGCTGTTTCCACCAACTACTGTGCTAAGTGTGCAGATGTGGAAACTGGTATTTGGCAGGTGAAAAAACCTGTCTAAGATAATGCAGTTACAAAGTGAGAGTCGGAATTTAAAGTCGGGTCTGACTCCAGCTGTGTTCTTGGGTCTGAAACAGCCCTCGAGATGATGCAGAAGACTCTTCAGAGTCTGGCTGAGGCTGCCTTGGAGCTGGCGAGGGGGTGTCAGGTGGAGGAGGTGGGGCCAGTACAGGGTTTATCCTTGCTGGCTGTGGACTGTCCTGCCTGCCCGCCCATCTGCCCGGGCACTTGGTCCCATGGTCCCCAGAGCAGGGAGCAGCCAGTGAAGGGCCCTCTTGCTCAAGCCTGCTGTAGGTCTGGCCAGAGCCGTGGTTCCTAAGAGGTCTCCTGGCCTACCTGCCTCAGCCTTCAGAGGAGCACGGGCAGGTCCATGCAGGGCCTAGATGCCTCTGTGGGAGACTGCAGCCTCTCTCCCCTGAATCCTGGCAGCTCTGAGGAGAGGAGACCCTGCTATGGGAGGGGGTGGGGGGTCTCAGCACTTGGGTAAAACTGCTCAAGGAGGAAACAAGAAGGCTTAATGGCCCCCAAGGGAGATATATGCCCTGCCCTGAGGATGGAGAAAGGGCCAAAGGGACTGTGACCCAATATGGGAGCCACTGTGGTGGCCTGGGGATAGGCCTCCACTGGGGCCCTAGGGACCTGGCTGAAGAGCTTCAGCCATCCAAGTGGACCCACATGGTCTAGCTCCCTCTGGCAGGTCCAAGGGCTCTGATCCATGAGGAGCTAGAGATGCAGAGGTGCGTGCAGAGGAGCTATGCCTGGAGACCCAGAGGAGGCTGCCCATCCCCCCAGCTCACGCCACCCAAACACATGCTGATGTTTTTGTCTAGTTTGTGGGGCCTCCTATAACCAGGGCCACGTCCCTGAGATGCTACATACTGGGGTGTCAGGTGAGATGAGGCTCTTGGGTTGTCATCCTCCCTAATCACATCTCCCATCCCTTATGTCCCCATGCTGTTGGTGACTCATCCAAAGCTGCCAGCCATGAAGTTTTCCTGCTTCTGACCCAGTTCAGGGATCAAGTCAAGGGAGGTCGTGTTCATTGGAATTCAAACAATGAGCCACCGTGTGAAAGATTAAGGTTCAGGTTGGCCAGTAGCATCCACCCAGCAAGCCATTTCAAAGTACCCTCAAACTTTGCACTTGGTGAGCTTTGGCTCTGGCTGGATTTAGATCTGCTGCTGGATGAGCCATGTGCGGGAGGCTGGGTGCTCTGGGCAGAGGGTTAGCTAGTGAGCTGTGCTATTCTCTCTCTTTACCTTGATGGTTATGGGGCCTCCCCATTTTTCCATGCCCAGCCCAGACACATGGTTTGACTGATTGAAATTAGTAGGAACTTGGTTTCCTTCACCTTCTGCCTCCCCCTGCCCCTCCAGGAGTCCTCCCTGTACCTCTCCTCCTCCCTCTGACTCCTCAGAGTCTTCCTGGAGATGCAACTTCCCTACCCTGGGCCCGGGCTCTGGGCTGTCACTGCTGTCTCTTCCTGCATCCAGACAGGTCCTCCCACTCTGGGCCCCAGGTCCCAGGGAAGGAGGGCTGTTCTCGGTTCTGGGTGGCTTCTTTGCTCGGGTGTCTAGGTGGCTTCTTTGCCGGGTGGCTTCTGATCCCTCGCAGTCACTGGGACCTCTCTGGCCTCCAAGAACCCTCCATGAGCGGTCATCCCTGATGTCCACTTCATGTTCCTCCTGTACCCCAGTCCCTCACCTTGGGGCTTATGTCATGCTAGATCAGGACTGGTGCCTTCCCCTTTTCCTCAAACCCTCCATGAGCGGTCATCCCTGATGTCCACTTCATGTTCCTCCTGTACCTCAGTCCCTCACCTTGGGGCTTATGTCATGCTAGATCAGGACTGGTGCCTTCCCCTTTTCCTCTGTCTTTTCATGCCACCTCCCCCGTATGAAGCTGTTCCCATCTTCCAGGGCATTCTGCATGCAATTTGGATAGCTGCCACTAGGTGGACTGTAGGGTCTGGGTTAGTGCCTTAACAAAAAGCCTTTCCATGGATGTGGATAATTGTGGACATTTAATGTTTCCTCAAATCTGTGCATTGCAAAATCAGAACAAAAGAAAAAACTAAAACTTTATATACACATAGTGTGTGTAGTAGAATTTATTAAATAACAAAGCATACCAACCAACTAAAAAGTAATAGCCAATTTAGAGCAAGATGTAGAAATAGCCAAACATTTAGGTAAATCAGGCATCCTCATTAGCCCTTAACTGCTAATAATTAAGCTTAATTTTACTTTGACTCTTAACTTCTCTCATTCTCAGAGCAATTTAATTTTGGCTTCGCTGAGGCTTGTCTGAGCCCCTGAGACCTCTGGTCAGCTACACGAGGTGTTAAATCCCTGCGCCTTTCCTTTCTGTGGCTTTAACTGCCCAAATGAAAGAGCCTTATCTGTGATTGCTTTCTGCAAATCCCTGGAAAGGCCTTCGGTCTCTTTTGTCTGTGCTTTCAGCCCCTATTTCTTCTCCTTTTCACAGTGAAACATGAAGAGAGGGGGATCTTACGACACGTGCGCGATATTTTCCTGGGGCTGTCTTTTTTCCGATTAAGGAAAGCATTTCCTCACCCAGACCCCTTCTGCTGGCCAAACTCTTCAACCTTCGGAGCTGTCTAAAATCTGTTTGCTTCTAATTCTTGAGGTCATCTGTTGACCTCATGTTTTTGTAATGCTTTGGCTCATGTAACCTCTTCTCTGGGGAACACAGCTCTTTGTTATCAGGGTTTAGAGTTAGGGCAATTCTGAATTATCTCAGAGTTAGCTTTTTAAATCATGATGAAAAGGGTGTAATGATATTTTAAAATGAAAACATGTGGTTTCTCCATAGGGGACTGGTGGAGGATGTGGTCTAGTCCAGGGGCCCTTGGGACTATCAAGGTTGCAGGCCACAGGTTCCCACTCTTTTCTACCCCAGGAAAAAGACACAGAAGCTGCTCTTGTTGCTGTTTGCCCTGGAGTCCTGGCAACCTTTAAGACAGGAGGGAAGGAGGGAAGGAGGGAAGGAGCTAGGTACAAGCAAGGAGAGAGGGAGGGACAGAGGCCCCAAGCTCAGTTCAACGCAATTTAATTTAATTCAATACTCACTAAGCACCTACTGAGTGCCAGGCTTAGTACGAAGCACAGGAAATTCAGTTTGACTGACTACATAATTTGTGGGGTGCAATGCAAAATGAAGATATGGGGCCCCTTGTTTGACAGTTATCAAAAATTCCAAGACAGTGATAACAGAGCATTAAACCAAATGCAGATGAGAGAGGGAATAGACACATCCTAAGGTTCTGAGGAATACACTTTGAAAAACACTGAAAGTGGAGCCTGAGACGAGGTCCTGGGAATAGGTGGTTTATCTAGGGGTGGCTTATTTAGGGTTTGGCCCAGGAAGTAGGAGGAGAAGCCAACAGAAGAGAAAGTTGTCAAAGTTGCTTCTGGGGCAATGAGATCACGATCACACCAGACCTCCTGCAAATGCCCCAGAATCTCAGTCTGAAGACTGAGAGTTGGGGCATTTCTCCACTGACTCCTAAGCCCATTGTTGAAGGATGCTCCTGGGGATGCTAGCTCTCTTGCATTTCTGAGTTGACCTTTTTCTACAACCAAGCAAGCTTCCAGGCTCCTGGAATGTTCGGGAAGGTCCTAGAGCAGAAGTGGAAGGACATGTGGAATGGTCCTTTGAAGTGGGACTTTTCGGCGCAAAATGGATTTGAGTTTGCAGACAACTGCACCTCCCAGCTATGGCTGCAATCAGAGGAGGACTGAGAGGAGGTGACGCTGGGCTGAGAAGTGTCTGCCACAAAGACTTTTGAGCAGGGAGGGGACATGTTCCTTCTGCACATTGGAGACTTCCTTCTGGCAGCTGGTGAGGACTGGGCCAGAGAGCAGGGGCAGTGTGAGGAGGTTGTTGCCACACCCCCAAGAGCAGGGAGCAGGAGCTGCCTTGTCTGAACCCCCAACCCTTTGAAGGCCACATCCCTTCCCTCCCCTGCTGTAATAATTAGTTCTAGGGGCTGGCCCGGTGGCGCACTGGATAAGTGCGCCGCTTGGGAAGCGCGGCAGGCGCTCCCGCCGGAGGATTCGGATCCCACATACAGACCGGTTCCTGCTCACTGGCTGAGTGGGGCGCGGGAGCAACACCGAGGGTTGCGGT
>NW_007729233.1:99779-102441 GCF_000696425.1 Galeopterus variegatus | reverse complement strand
AAAAAAAAAAAAAATTAGTTCTAGGCCCTTGTCCTCCTGGGGCCTAGTTATTTCTCTGCCGCCACAGCGATCAGGGGCCAGGCCTGGGCTGATTAGTCCTCCTGGGCCAGGGGCAGTGGGTTGTCTGAAGTCGCTGCCTAAGCAGTCTGGGCACCTCCTCATTTGTCACCAGCATTAGCGTTTGCATGATGACCTGCCTACTGCTGACTAGTGCCTGGAGTTCGGGAGAACAGGTCCCAGACGGCCAATGTGGATTTCCAATTTAGAATTTCTGTCCATTTACCAGGGAATCACCCCTAAAGAACACCATTTGTGGAGCTGAAAAAGGCCAAATTAGATTTCAGATTCCACTGCTGTGCTGGCGATGGGCCGGGGGGACTGAAGCGGTGCGTGGGAAGCTGCACACGCCGCGTGTGCACGAGGAAGCGCGTGCTCGTCCTCTCCCACCGCCCCTCTGGGTCTTATTTGCAACAGCCTCTGCCCCTTGGTCTGTGACCCTTTCTTGGCCTCTGTCTCTTTCTAGGCCTCTCTTGGCCTGTACCCGTCACTTGCCATCCTGAGCATCTTCCCTTTGTCCCCTCAACAACCCCCCACCCCCTTGTTTCTCGTTGTCCATATTTCCTGGTCTCTAACTTCTAGATCTCTCTTTGGGGCCTCATTTTCTGTCCATTTTAGGGGGCTGTTTCATTTAGCTAATGGACGCCCCTACTCCGTATGATCAGAGGGCTGTGGCAGAGACAATGGGATCTGTTCGCCAAATCCTATTTCGTTCCCTCCCTGGGCAAATTGGGAGATTACATTTCCCAGACTCTTAAAAGGGATAATGTTTATGGTGAGGCTGAAAAGATGAAAAGAAACCAGCCAAGTGATGAATGAGAGAGGAAGAACGAGAGAGTTCCAGGCAGAGGGAACGCTCGGATAAAAGCTCTAAGGGGCACTGACAGAGACTAAGATGACTGGATTTAGTAGACGGAATTATTGATGCCAATTCTGCACTTGGATGTCATTGTGTTGAACATGCGCACACTGGCCGTGCCTCATGATGGCAGGAGTGTGTTTCTCCACTGCTTTAATTAGGGCTTGGCACGAGGCTTTGGCCAATGGGATGTTTGTATCTTGAAATCTTGAACTGTAGAAACTTGAGTTGTACTTGTGTGGTTGGGCTTGCGGTGTTGTGCTCTGCCATTGCCAAGAGAAGGACACGTCCCAGAGTGCCCCAGAGGCCCATTGGTCCCAGAAGAATGAGAGACACGTGGAGGAGACCTGAACTCAATTGTGGCCAATCCCAGACTAGATCAGGAAAACCTCAGCTAACCTGCAAACATACTTGCTGTCGCAAGCTGCTGAGTTTGGGGATGGTTTGTTACGCAGCATTATTGTGGCACTGACTAAACTGATTCACTGAAGCAGAGCGAGTGATGGGGACAGTGTGCCAGGATGAGTCTGGAGAGGTGAGCAGGGCCCATTTATGCAGCATCTGTTGAGGCATGGTAGGGAGTTTGGAGGGAAGCCTTTGAAGGGCTTTGTAGGTGTAATGTGTAGATAGGGGTTACTGATCCCATTGTATGGATGGGAGAAAATAGGCCCAGGGAATTTAAGCACGTTGACCAACATCATAGAGACAGTAAAGTGACAGAGGAGTATCAGACCCCAGATCTGTCTGAGCTACTAAATGGTTGTTTGAATCCCTTCTCTTTGGGGCAAGTCTATTTACCTGTTTTACAGTGTGGTGTTCTCTTTTCCCTTGCTCCCATCTGTCCCTTGACTACTTCTCCCTTGCTCCCATCTGTCCCTTGCATGACTCTCCATGTGGCCATAGGCCCTTCTGCTCTTCTCTGCTCTCATAGTCCTCAGAGTCCACGCCTGCCTCCCCACTGGCTCAGACCCCTGGGCAGCCACTCTCTCCTGGTCTCACCACTCTGGTTTCTTGGTCCCCTGACAACACTGGCCAGCACAGTCCCCAGACCTGAGCAGACTCCACACCTGCTGTCTCCTCTCCCTCTCCTGGGCTGCCAAGTGGTGCTGAGGATAATGATAGTGTTTGGTTCACAGGTCCGTGAAAAGAGTATGGGGCTTGTCACGTAACAGACTCAAGTTCAAATCCCAGCTCTGATACTTAGCAGTTGTGTTGCCTTGGACAAGTTACTCAATCTCTCTGAGCCTCAGTTTCTTTGTCTGCACATAAGGGATAAGGAGACCTCTGTCACTGGGGTCTTATGAGACAGGCACTCAACAAATGGAGTCTATTGCAGTTGTGGATAGTGAGAATGTTTCCAGCTTCCCCAGGACCGTTGTTATACTCAGCTCTGTCACCAAACCTCTCCACCCCTCAGCCACTCACCAAACCTCTCCACCCTCTCCCACCTCCACCCTCCTTATACCACTGTCACACCTACTCTGTATAGATCAAGGTCAACTTGCCCTTTCCTGTGTAGGTCAAGGTCATCAGATGTAGGTTTCCTCTGTTTCCCTCTGTTCCCTCTCAGTGTCTCCCTCCTCCCCATCTCAGAGTGAGGGGGCTCCATCCTCTTGGTCCAGGCCCCTCACTCTCTCCGTGAGAACCTGGATCATATTTCCTCCAGCTGGCTCCAAGACCCTCCTCCCCCAAGCAGCTCCTTCAGTCTTTATTTCTTTGTTCGTTCATCCAACACATTCCCCTCTT
>NW_007729233.1:97298-98793 GCF_000696425.1 Galeopterus variegatus | reverse complement strand
TTCCCCTGGGCAGTATTTTATCACACTCGCAATTAACTAAACTTTCATATATTTGGTGTTTAATGTCTATCTTCCTGCTAGACTGTGAGCTCCATGAAGGCAGGACTGTTTCTGTCCTGATTGTCTCTTATCCTCAGTGCCTGGCATGGTGACTGGTATACTTTAGGTGCTTAATAAATACTTGCAAAGTATTGCATGAGCAGCACTGAGGAGGAATTCTAGATTGGGGAGGGGCAGGACAAAAGCCCCAGAGCTTGGTGCCTACAGGGAAAAGCAGAGAGCGAGCAAGGTGCAGAGCCCTTTGCCCATGCCCCTCAAAGCCTCTGAAGACTGCGCTGCAGAGCCTTTTGTTCTATTGACAGGCCGCGAAGCAGCTACAAGCTCCTTAATCACCTCTCCACAAACATGGGGAAGCCTCATTAATCCCAGTGAACAGATGATCTATTGTTCCCAGCCCAGGTAGCTGGCAGACTGGCCTTCCTCTATAGAGGCAGAAACCCCCCTGGGCAGGAGTATTCTATCCCCTTTATGCATGTAGATGAACCACCAAGCCTTGGGAAGGGTTCCCCTGCTGGGGGTTTCTCGGCCCAGGTGAGCTCACTGTCTGCACTGAGACCAGGACCAGTGTTCCCTGGACAGCCACTGCTCACCTCCCTGATGGACAGAAATTGAAAATGTTTGCTAATATCCAGTGCTGAGGAGAAATGGGCCCTCTCATTCAGTAGTTGGTGTGTGTGTGTGTGTATGTATATTGGTAGTGAGCAGTTAAGCTCATCAGCTCTGGAGCCAGACTGAGTTACCTCCCAACATTGGCACATGACAGTTGTGTGGCTTGGACAAGTCACTTATTTTCTCCACGCCTCAGTTTTCTCATTTGTAAAGTAAGGATAATTGTATTAATCTATTCATAGGGTTACTATGAGAACAGGTATGTCAACATATGTAAAGGTTTGGTTTCAGTCATTCTCTACCTGAATTAAAACACTTTAGTAACCCTAATGTTTCTTCCCACCCCAAACTAGGGGATTTAGGAGTTTGCTATGGAAACCATGGGGTGGAGGAGCAGGGCACTCACTGGTTGCTCTTTGTCCAGTGCTTTTGGGGCTCCTTAGAAGTGAGACTCAGATATTCCCAGCTCTGTTCCACTGTGTAGCTGCATCCCTGCCTTCACGGTTGGGATTAGAGGCCAAGAACTCTGGGTCTCATCTGGGTTTTGCTTCTGACTTTATGAATCTGGGCAATTTGTTTTTCCTCTGGGCGTCAGTTTCTCTGTCTGCACAATGAAAAAGTTGGTGTAGAAGGGAAATGGATTTTCTTTCATATGCCACTCAGATCAACTGGTGATGGCTGGAGACTTGGACTGAGAGAGATTCTGTTATCAGGCTCTGTAGGAGTGTCTGTGGTTGATTAGTGATGTCTGTAATGGGCATGGGATATAAGAACTGTGTTCAGTATATTTTGTATCTACCATCCCTAAGCTAGATGCTTGATTTCT
>NW_007729233.1:94071-96999 GCF_000696425.1 Galeopterus variegatus | reverse complement strand
GTATCACAGCACACAGCTCTCAGGATCGCGCTGTTTCCTGACGCAGGCGCTCCAGACCCGCTGCCATTTTTTACACCCCCTCTAGATGCTTGATTTCTAAGAGGTCTGCCTGTTCAGTGCTATTAATGTGCAAAATGAGACTCATCAACAATCGAGACATAATCTAGGCATTAGTCCCAGGAAGCCCCACTCATTATTTCCAGGGTTTGTGGGGTCTTCTATAGCTCTGTCTCAACTAACTCTAAATATAGCTTGTAGTCACTATGAAGGGAAGAGAGACTGGCTCTAGGGAGTGGCACCTAGAACTTAGAAGGGGGCTGGGACTAGCTGGGGAGGGGGCCGGGGCAGCAAGCATCATGGAATGCCATGGAGCAGGCACAGGAGGGTTATCTGTGGGCCAGCGGGGGCAATGAGACCAAGGGAGCCAATCTTATAGGTGTGCCTGGGGCTGGCTCTGCCTAGAACAGGGCCAGTGGTGGAGCTGCGACACAGGAAGTCTCCTTTCTAGGAACTTCTTTCTGTAGACTCCAGCTCAAGGCTCTGGCTATACTGGCCTTACTCCTAACAGAGCTCATGCCTGGACATAGAAAACAGGCAGGAGGCAAAGACCAAGAGGAATTGGCTGGGGTAGGAAGCATCGGAGGCTCTGAAATGAATAAGGATTTTCTGGAGTCTCCTTGGAAACCTAAGGTCCTTATAGGTTGCAAGGTTGGGAGAGGTGAGGGTAGAAGATTGTATACAGGGGGCTTCATACCTGGTGGTGGTGGCTTTGTTGGAGGGCATCTGTCATGGACCCAAGTATTTCCTAGCCTGCAGGAAGTCTTAGAATCGATAAAGTTCATAATAAGCACAGAGCACATCAACAATTAAGCTCATGTAACCATCTTTCTCTTTGTAAATTCATTGAAAGTCAAGAGAATGAATTTCATTGTTCTCTAAATTTATTGTCTGCTAACTCAACCAAGGTTCTTTTAGCAAGTTAATTGTTTCTGTATTCAGTAACTCCTAACTCAACAAAAGTGTCAGAAAATGAACCGGATATTTTAAAAAATTGTATTCTACATCCAGCAAGTACCTTTGCATATCTTCAACGAGCCATTTTCTGTACTTAGGCTCTAAACGTACAAGTATAGAACATGGTCTGTAGAGTTACACAGGAGCTGTCACAATAGCTAGTTAGACAGACCTGGGTTCTAGGTTTTCCCCCTGCCCTGCACTGTCATGTACTGGTTGTATGACCTTGGGCAAGTAAGTTGCACCTCAGTTTCCTCATCTGTAAAATGGGTATAGTAATATCTACCTTGCAGGAATGTTGTATGATTTAGTAAAGTAATTTCATGTAAAGCATGCAGCAGAAGAGGGCCCCAGACTTAGAAGGTACTTAACAAATGGTAGCTGTTGTTATTTTATTATTTTATTATTTGGTTGCAGTAAAACATGACTTCAGTAATAAATACTGTAACATCTAAGTACAATAACATAAATATGGTAACACATAGATATAGCAATACAATTGGAGTCCTACACACCATAACAGAATCAGTTACATGGATACATACAGATATAGTAATGTAATTGCAGTAACACACAGGTACAATAACATAAATATGGTAACACATAGATATAGCAATACAATTGGAGTCCTACACATCATAACAGAATCAGTTACATGGATACATACAGATATAGTAATGTAATTGCAGTAACACACAGCCACAGTTACGTATGCACTTAACAACTTTTAGCTGCACTAAGGCAGATAAATAACAAATAAAATACAGGGCTATGGTATCAATATACACTATCACACAATTATAGTAATATGTGTGTTGCAGTAATGTATAGATACATTAACTTAGAGTAAAAATAGATACCATAAGTCACAGCTAGAGCAAATATAAGGGATAGATAACTACAGCAATACATGGATCCTATAATACGTTTACAATTTCTTGTAGGAATCATAATGTATAAGTACAATAACATGTAGGCAGAGTAATGCACAGATACAGAACTGTAGGATCCCTCATGCGGATAGGCCATGAAATGTTGCTTCCAGCATTCTCTCCGCACTTGGAGTTCTTACCTTTCTGGGTCATAGCTTTTCTGAGAATCTTAAAAAAGCTATGGATGCTCTTCTTAGGAAGAAAAATTCATTTATAAGTGGCAAAGTTCTGCATCCATGCAGCCCTAGGTCTGGTCAGATATTTAATGTTCAGGTGTCCCCAAATCAAATACTTGAGAATCAGAGCAAGGAGAAATAATCTCTCAAGAGATCAGACTTCAGTCCGTAGCCAGGCATAATCCAGTCTGGTGCCTCAGTCCTCTTCCTGCTTACTGGACTCTGATTTGATTTGGCTTTTAGGTGACCCAGTCTTCATACTGTTGGAGCAAACAGGGACCTCTCTTTCTCTCTCTCTCTCTCTCTGGTTTTGAGGTCCAGCTGCTCCTCTTGGCTAATCTGACTTTTGCTGAGGAGATCAGCTTTGTCTGAGCAGAAGTTCTTTTTGACCAATACCTTGTAAAGTCCAAAAAGTTGGTTCCAAAGAGCTCATGCAAAGGCTGTTGGTTCTTTTATACGGGGATGTTTGTGGTGTTTGTAACCTGGCTGATGCTTGAGGCTGCTGTGGAAGACGAGCAACTACTTAGGGACAGAGGGTGTCCATTGAAGCCAAATTGATGGACGTCCTTCTTCATAGGCATACTTCCCTGGACCGGTTTGAGGTCCAGACCTGACTTGCTATATTGGTTAGCTATCGCTGCATAACAAAATATCCCACAGCTTTGTTTAAAGCAACACACATTTATTATTGCTCATGAGTTTACTGGTCAAGTGGACAGTTCTTCTGATCCAGGACAGGCTTGGCTGGTTTTGGCTGGACACACTCATGCCTAACTGGCTAAGATGGCCTTGGTTGGGGGAACTGG
>NW_007729233.1:91907-93229 GCF_000696425.1 Galeopterus variegatus | reverse complement strand
TGGTTTTGGCTGGACACACTCATGCCTAACTGGCTAAGATGGCCTTGGTTGGGGGAACTGGTTCAAATAGGGGCTCTTTCCATGTGTCTTTTACATCCCTCCAGGAGGCTTATTCATGAGGCAGCATTAGTATTCAGAGAGGGGGTTGGGGGGGAGAGAGAGAGATAGTGAGAGGAGTGTGCAGCCTCTTGAGGCCACTGGGGCATTGTCATATCGCCATTTCTGCTGCATTCTACTGGTCAAAGCAAGTCACAAGGCCAGCCCAGATTCAAGGAATGAGAAATCAGAGCCCAGTTCCCGATGGAGAGAGCTGGGAAGTTACATGCAAGTGTATTGACTCAGAGAGGAGTGGAGGGGTGGGGAGCAACCTCACTTGATTTTCAGGGAGGATTTCTGGGCGTCTTTCAAGCCCTCCTTTGGATCCTGAGCAGAGCTGTATCTTGGTCTGACTTCTGACCCTCCGTGTGGGCAGCAGGGCATTTTTCCTGGTCTCTGCCCCTCATATGCTCCTCCTTCCCTTGGCTGATTGACCCAGAGATGAACACCTGGCCCAAAGGGGCTTTATCCATTGGGTTTTAGTGACATGTGCCTTAGCAGGATGTCCCCCAAACAACGAGCTGGGCCACATTTCTCTACTGGGAATTTGAAATCTGGACCTGGAGGTCCTAGAACAGTCAGTGGTGAGTGCAGACTGAGAGACGATGATGTAGAAACAGGGCTGGGGAAGAGAGCGGAGCAGACTCTCAGAGAGATGCAGAGTGGAGAGAGCATGGGAGCCCAGAAAGGAGGCGGAGAGAGAATGGCCTGGTCCCTGGGTGAACTTTGCTTTCTGTCCTTGAATCTAATGAAACCTCTGTGTCCTTGTAATATGCTCCTCACTTTTGCTTGAGAAAAATCTGATAGGAGTTCTATTTTTTGGAGCACAACATTGTTGATTAAAGGACCCTCTTTGGGAGAGAAGGCCAGACATCAGGGATGGGACTCCCAGCCCTTCGGTATCCATCCTTTAGGCCCCAAAGCATTTGCTTTCCTGAGTCTCACTGAAAGCTCAGCCTTAAGATAATTAGCTCTCTGACTAGATCCTGCCCCAAATCAGAGAGACACTTACTATCTGAGAAAGAAGGTCATTGACATTTATTCCTGAACATGCTCAAGGCTCTACTGTTACCCAGCACAAGTCCAGCCATCTGCCCCCTTTCAAAAGCAAACCACTCAAAAGTCAAATGTTGGTAAAAATGGAAGTCAGCTTTTATTCAGGAACACCAGTGACCTGAGGAGAGATGTTAGAATAACTCATCTCTCCAGTAAACCTGAAGGAGAAT
>NW_007729233.1:89187-91134 GCF_000696425.1 Galeopterus variegatus | reverse complement strand
TTGCCCCATAACCAAGGTTCAAAATATCAAATAACCATAGGAAAAGAGGGAACTCAGAGAATCTCATGCCAAGAATAAAAAACTGTCCTTTAAAATTTTTTTGGAGCCCATGAGGTGTATATCCCAACATGGCTTCAGTCCTGTTCACTCAAACGCTACCTTAGGGAGAGAGGCACATAAGTCCCCCACCACAAAGATGATTTGTTTGAATATTTTGTCTTTTGCTTTTATATAGGGCTGGTTGAGAAACAGACACCTGGAAAGAATTTCTACACTTTCTTTTAAACTCTCATCAAAAGCATCGTCCATTGAATATCTTCTATATAAATCCCTGTGTGATAAGTTCCTTAAGAATTCAGTGATAGATAATGGCCAATCCAACTGGGGTGAGATGATATCTTAATGTGGTTTTGATTTGCATTTCCCTGATGCTGAGTGATGCTGAGCATTTTTTTCATGTGTCTGTTGTCTGTTCAGCTCCTTTGCCCATTTTTAAATAGGGTTATTTGTTTTTACTGTTAAGTTGCTTGAGTTCCTTGTATATTCTAGATATTAATCTTTTGTTGGATGAGTAGTTTGCAAATATTTTCTCTCGTCTGTAGGTTGTATTTTTACTCTGATTTTTTTTTTTTGCTGTGCAAAAGCTTTTTTAGTTTGATATAATTCCATTTATTTCTTTTATTGCCTGAGCTTTGGGGGTCATATTCATAAAGTCTTTGCCCAGTCCTACTTCCTGAAGTGTTTCCCCTATGTTTTCTTTTAGGAGTTTCATAGTTTCAGGTCTTATATTTAAGTCTTCAAACCATTTTGAGTTGATGTTGGTATATGGCAAGAAATACAGGTCTAGTTTCATTCTTCTACATAAGGATGTCCAGTTTTCCCAGCCCCATTTATTGAAGAGGCAGTCTTTCCCCCAGTGTATGTTCTTGGTGTCTTTGTTGAAGATCAGTTGGCTGTAAGTTTGTGGGTTGATTTCTGGGTTCTCTATTCTGTTCCATTGGTCTGAGTCTCTGTAGTTATGCCACAGCCATACTGTTTTGGTTACTATAGCTTTGTAGTATAATTTGAAGTCAGGTAGTGTTATGCCTCTGGCTTTTATTTATTTTTTTGCTCAGGATTGCTTTGGCTATTCTGGGTCTTTTGTTGTTTGATATGAATGTTAGAATTTTTTCTATTTCTGTGAAGAAGGTCACTGGTGTTTTGATGGGGATTACATTGAATCTATAAATTGCTTTGGGTAGTATGGGCATTTTCACAAATTAATTCTTCCAATCCAAGAGCATTGAATGTATTTCCATCTTTTTGTGTCCTCTTTAATTTCTTTCAATAGTGATTTATAGTTCTCATTGTAGAGATCTTTCACCTCGTTGGTTAAATTTATTCCTAATTATTATTATTTTTTTTGATGAGTATTGTAAATGGTCTAGTTTTCTTGATTTCTTTTGATGATAGTTCCTTGTTGGAGAATAAAAAAGTTACTGATTTTTGCATGTTGATTTTGTATCCTGCAATTTTACTGAAATCCTCTATCAACTCTGAGAGTTTTTTTGTAGAGTCTTTAGGCTTTTCTATATATAGGATCATGTCATCTGCAAACAGGGACAATTTGACTTTATCTTTTTCAATCTAGATGCCCTTTATTTCTTTATTTGCCTAATTGCTCTTGCTAGACTTCCAATACTATGCTAAATAGGAGTGGTGAGAGTGGGCATCCTTGTCTTTTTCCTGTTCTTAAGGGAAAAGCTAAAAGCTTTTCCCCATTCTGGATGATATTGGCAGTGGGTTTGTCATGTATGTGGTTTTTATTGTGTTGAGATACTATTCTTCTATACCTAATTTGCTGAGAATATTTATCATGAAGGGATGTTGAATTTTGTCAAATATTTTTTCTGTATCTATTGAGATAATCATATGGTTTTTGTACTTGACTTTGTTGATGTGGTATAT